>NW_027489473.1:0-41023 GCF_050948215.1 Halictus rubicundus
AGGATAATATATGATAGAGGATAGGATAGGATAGATGATAGGATAGGATAGAGGGATAGGATAGGATAGAGAATAGGATAGGATAGAGGATAGGATAGGATAGAGGATAGGATAGGATAGAGGATAGGATAGGATAGAGGATGGGATAGGATAGAGGATAGGATAGGATAGATGATAGAATAGGATAGAGGATAGGATAGGATAGAGTATAGGATATGATACAGGATAGGATAGGATAGAGGATAGGATAGGATAGAGGATAGGATAGGATACAGGATAGGATAGGATAGAGGATAATATATGATAGAGGATAGGATAGGATAGATGATAGGATAGGATAGAGGATAGGATAGGATAGAGGATAGGATACGATAGAGGATAAGGATAGGATAGAGGATAGGATAGGATAGAGGATAGGATAGGATAGAGGATAGGATATGATAAAGGATAGGATAGGATAGAGGATAGGATAGGATAGAGGATAGGATAGGATACAGGATAGGATAGGATAGAGGATAGGATAGGATAGAGCATAGGATATGATAGAGGATAGGATAGGATAGAGGATAGGATAGGATAGAGGATAGGATAGGATAGAGGATACGATATAGGATTGGATAGGATGGAGGATAGGATACGATAGAGGATAGGATAGGATAGAGAATAGGATGTAGGATTGGTTAGGATAGAGGATAGAATAGGATAGAGGATAGGATAGGATAGAGGATAGGATATGATACAGGATAGGATAGGATAGAGGATAGGATAGAGGATAGGATAGAGGATAGGATAGGATAGAGGATAGAATAGGATACAGGATAGGATAGGATAGAGGATAGGATATGATAGTGGATAGGATAGGATAGAGGATAGGATAGGATAGAGGATAGGATAGGATAGAGAATAGGATAGGATAGAGGATAGGATAGGATAGAGGATAGGATAGGATAGAGGATAGGATACGATAGAGGATAGGATAGGATAGAGGATAGGATAGGATAGAGGATAGGATACGATAGAGTATAGGATAGGATAGGATAGAGGATAATATAGGATAGAGGATAGGATAGGATTGAGGATAGGATAGGATAGAGGATAGGATAGGATAGGATAGGATAGAGGATAGGATAGGATAGAGGATAGGATAGGATAGAGAATAGGATAGGATAGAGGATAGGATAGGATAGAGGATAGGATAGGATAGAGGATAGGATAGGATAGAGGATGGGATAGGATAGAGGATAATATAGGATAGATAATAGGATAGGATAGAGGATAGGATAGGATAGAGGATAGGATAGGATACAGGATAGGATAGGATAGAGGATAGGATATGATAGAGGATAGGACAGGATAGAGGATAGGATAGGATAGAGACTAGGATAGGGATAGAGGATAGGATAGGATAGAGGATAGGATAGGATAGAGGATAGGATAGGATAGAGGATGGGATAGGATACAGGATAGGATAGGATAGGGAGAGATAGGATAGGATAGGATAGGATAGGAGGATAGAGGACAGGATAGAGGATAGGATAGGATAGAGACTAGGATAGGATAGAGGATAGGATAGGATAGAGGATAGGATAGGATAGGATAGAGGATAGGATAGGATAGGAGGATAGGATAGAGGATAGGATAGGATAGGATAGGATAGGATAGAGATAGGCAATGATAGGATAGAGGATAGGATAGAGGATAGGATAGGATAACTGACGTTCACTCGTCACCGCACAGCTGCAATTGCACTTCAGTCTTGCAGCGTCACCTCACTGCTGTCACTTCACGTCACTCGAGAGGATAGGAAGGATAGGATACGTGCTCTCGTGCACGTCCACGTCACTAGGCACGTAGAGGCACGCGCACGGCACTTCACCTGTCACGTCACTGCACTCTGCACTCACGGCTCTTCACTCCACGGCACTCTGCACGTACGTCACGCTTCACTTCACATCACGCGGTCACTGTCACTGCACTCGTGCACTTCACTTCACGCGTCACGTCACGGTCACTAGGCTAGTCACGGTCTCGTCACTGCACTGCACGCTGCACTTCACGTCACTCGTGCACTTCTGGATAGGAGGTTGCATAGGTCACGGCTTCACTGCACTTCACGCTCAGTCACGCACGGCACTTCACGGCACTGCACTCTTCACGTCACAGCACCCGTCACTTCACTGCACGCTGCACGTCACTTCACTCTTCACGTCACTTCACCTTCACTTCACGTGCACTCGTCACACTTCACCTTCACTGCACTGATCAGGCAGCTAGGCACTTCACTTCGTCACTTCTCGTCACCGCACTCTGCACGCACTTCACGCTGCACTGTCACTTGCACGCGGCACTGCACTTCACTCGTCACTGTCACTTCACCTGCACGGCACTTCACTCTGCACTGCACGGCACTCGTCTCACGTGCACGTCACCGTCACTGCACGTCACTCGTCACTGTCACGGCACGCGCCACGTCACATCACGCTGTCACGGCACTTCACTCTGCACTGGCACTGTCACTCTGTCACTGCACGTCACTCGGCACCGCACACTGTCAAGTGCACTGCATGCGTCACTTCACCGCACTCGTCACTTCACGGCACGCGCCACGTGCATACTGTCAAGTTAACGGCACTCGTCACTCCACTGTCACTCGTCACGTCACGTTCACTCTTCACGTGCACATCACCCGTCACGTGCACGTGCACTCGTCACTACACGTGCATTCGTGCACGCCACTGCACCCTGCACGTCACGTCACTCGTGCACGTCACAGCACTCGTCACGTCTCTTCACGCTTCACTGCACTTCACTCGTGCACGGTCACGGCACGCTCCACTTCACGCACTCTGCACTTCACTTCACGCTGCACTTCACGTGCACGCTTCACTTCACTTCACTCTGTCATTGCACTGCACGCTTCACGTGCACTGCACTCGTCACTCCACTGCACGATTGCACTGTCACGTCACTCTGGCACTGTCACATCACCCGTGCACTGCACTTTCACTGTCACTCTTCACGTCACTTCACCCGGCACGTCACTTCACTCTGGCACCACACAGTCACGCTGTCACTGCACTTCACTCAGCACGTCACGTCACTCTTCACTTCACTGCACTCTTCACTGCACTTCACTCGTCACTTCACTGCACTCGTCACGTCACCGCACTCTTCACCTGTCACTGTCACTCGTCACTGTCACTTCACTCTTCACTGTCACAGCACTCTGCACGTCACACGGCAACCCACTGTCACTCTGCACTGCACCGCACTGCACGGCACTTCACGGCACGCGTCACCACACTTCACGCGGCACTCCACTTCACTCTTCACTGTCACTTCACGCGTCACTGCACAGTCACCCTTCACTGGCACTTCACTCTGTCACTTCACTGCACTCTTGCACTTCACGTCACGTCACCCGTCACGGCACTTCACGCTGCACCACACATGCACGCTTCACTGTCACTTCACTCATCACTTCACTGCACGCTTCTCTTCACTGCACTCTTCACTTCACCTCTCACCGTCACGTCACTCGTGCACTTCACTGTCACTCTTCACTTCACGTTCACTCTGCACTTCACAGCACCCTTCACTGCACTTCACTCTGTCACTGCACGTGCACGCGTTCACGTCACGTCACCCTGCACTTCACGTCACTCGGCACTTCACTTCACTCTCCACGTCACAGCACGCGTGCACTTCACTGCCATCGTCACTTCACTTCACGCTCCACTGCAGACGTCAATTACGTCACCCTTCACGTTCACTGCACTCTGCACGGCACATCACCCTGCACGGCACGTCACTCTCACGGCACTTCACGTCGTCACTGCCACTGTCACCCTTCACTTCACTGCACTCGTCACGTCACCTCACTCTTCACTGCACTTCACTCTCCACTTCAGTACTGCATGAACTTCACCCTTCACTTCACTGCACTCGTCACGTCACTTCACCCTGCACTTCACTTCACTCTTCACTGCACTTCACTCTGCACTGCCACTGTCACCTCTTCACTTCACGTGCACGCTTCACTTCACAGCCTGTCACTTCACGGCACTCGTCACTCGTCACTCCCCACGGCACGTTACTCTGCACTTCACGTCACTCTGTCACGTCACGCTCACGCACTTCACTCTGCAGTCACGTCACGCTGCACGGCACTGCACTCTGCACTCACTTCACGTTCACTGTCACTGCACTCTGCACGGCACTGCACCCTTCACTGCACTTCTGCACGCTTCACGTGCACTTCACCCTGCACTTCACTGCACTCTGTCACTCACTAGTCACTCTTCACGTCACTGCACTCGTCACTTCACTGTCACTCTTGCACTGTCACGTCACTCGCCACTTCACGTCACTCTGCACTGCACGTCACTCGTCACGTCACTGCACGCTGCACGGCACTGCACGCTTCACTTCACTGCACTCGTCACTGCACTTCACGCAGCACGCCACTGCACCCGTGACTTCACTGCACTCTGTCACTGCACATCACCCTTCACTTCACTGCACTCTGCACTTCACTGCACTCGTCACTGCACTGTCACCCTGCACTTCACTTCACTCGTCACCACACAGCACTCTGCACTTCACTGCACTCATCACTGCACTTCACTCTTCACGTGCACGTCACTCTGTCACTTCACCGCACGCTTCACCTTCACTTCACTCTGCACTGCACGTCACCTGCACTGTCACGTCACTCTGTCACTTCACATCACCCTGCACTGCACTGCACTCTTCACTTCACTGTCACTCGTGCACTGCACTTCACCCGTCACTTCACGGCACTCTTCACGTCACTGCACTCTCCACGTGCACAGCACTCTGCACGTGCACGGCACTCTTCACGTCACTTCACTCTTCACTTCACTTCACTCTGCACGTCACTTCACTCTTCACCGCACACTTCAATTCACGTCATTCGTCACTGCACCTCACGCGTCACTTCACGTCACGCTCCACTGCATACTGCAAGTAACGTCACTCGTCTCGCCACTTCACGCTCGTCACTGCACTTCACTCTGCACTTCACATCACCCTTCACGGCACTTCACGCTTCACGTCACGCTTCTCACTGTCACTCTTCACTCCACTTCACCCTTCACTTCACTGCACTCGTCACGGCACATCACGAGTCACTGCACTTCACTCTGCACGTCACTGCACTCTGCACGTCACTGCACTCTCCACGTCACGTCACTCTGCACGGCACTTCACTCTTCACTTCACTGTCACGCTCCACGGCACGTCACTCGTGCACTGCACTGCACTCGTCACTTCACTGCACTCTTCACTTCACGTCACTCGTCATTGCACTTCACTCTTCACCACACTGCACGTCACCACGTCACGTCACTCTTCACGTCACGTCACGCTTCACGTGCACGTGCACCCTGCACTTCACGTCACTGCTCTCACTGCACTCTGCACGTCACGGCCCTCACTCGTGCACGTCACTTCACTCTCCACGTCACTTCACTCTTCACTGCACGGCACTCTGCACTCACTTCACTCTGCACTTCACTGTCACGCTGGCACTTCACCCGGTCACGGTCACGTCACTCGCACGTCACATCTGCACTTCACTTCACTCGTGCACTGCCCTGCACGCGTGCACGTCACGTCACTCTCCACTTCACTTCACTCTGTCACTGCACGTCACTCTTCACTTCACTGCACTCTTCACGTCACTTCACTCTGCACTTCACTGCACTCTTCACGTCACTTCACTCTTCACCGCACACTGTCAATTCACTTCATTCTGCACTGTCACCGCACGCTTCACTGTCACTGTCACTCGTCCACGGCATACGGTCAATGTAACTTCACTCGTCACTCCACTTCACTCTGCACTGCACTGCACGCGGCACTTCACAGTCACCCTGCACTGTCACTTCACTCTGTCACGTCACTGTCCGTCGTCACTCCACTTCACCCGTCACTTCACTTCACGCTTCACGTCACAGCACCGTGCACTGTCACGTCACTCGTCACGTGCACGTCACTCTCCACTGCACTGCACGCTGCACTTCACTTCACTGCTCACTTCACGTCACTCTCACTGCACTTCACTCTTCAGTTCACTTCACTCTGTCACCACACTGCACTCGTCACGTCACTTCACTCGTCACTGCACTTCCCTCTGCCACGTGCACACGTCAATTCACTGCACTCTGCACGTCACTGTCACTCTGCACGTCACAGCACTCGTCACTTCACATCACTCGGCACTTCACACTGTCAATGGCACTGCACTCGTCACGTCACTGCACTCTGCACGTCACGTCACTCTCCACTGCACAGTCACTCTGGCACTGCACGTGCACTCTGCACGTCACTTCACGCTTCACTGTCACTGCACTCGTCACCTCACACGTCAATTCACTGCAGTCTTCACTGTCACCGCACTCGTCACTGCACTGCACGCTCCACTGCAGACTTCAAGGTAACTTCACTCGTCACTGCACTGCACTCGTCACTTCACGTCACTCGTCACGTCACTGCACGCTGCACCTCACACTGTCAAACCACGTCACTCTTCACTTCACCGCACTCTTCACCTCACTTCACTCTTCACGGCACTGCACTCTCCACGTCACGTCACTCTGCACGGCACTTCACGCTGCACGTCACTTCACTCTTCACGTCACTGCACTCGTCATTCACTGTCACTCTGCACCACACTTCACTCGTCACTTCACTGCACTCTGCACTGCACTTCCCTCTCCACGTCACACTTCAAGGCACTTCACTCTTCACGTCACTGTCACGCTGCACTGCACATCACTCGTCACTGCACAGCACTCTTCACTGTCACACTTCAATGTCACTTGCACTCGTCACGTCACTTCACTCGTCACGTCACTTCACTCTCCACTTCACATCACTCTTCACTTCACTTCACTCTCTGCACGTCACTCTGTCACTTCACGTGCACTCTTCACCTCACACGTCAAGTGCACTTCATGTCTTCACGTCACCTCACTCGTCACGTCACGTCACGCTCCACTGCATACGTCAAGTAACTGCACTCGTCACTCCACTGCACTCGTCACTTCACTGTCACGCTTCACGTGCACTTCACGCTCTCACTTCATACTTCAAGTAACTTCACTCTTCACGCCACTGCACGTCTTCACTTCACGTCACTCTTCACTGTACATCACCCTTCACTTCACTTCACTCGTCACTTCACTGCACTCTGCACTCCACGTCACCCTTCACGTCACTGCACTCTTCACTGCACTTCACTCTTCACGGCACTTCACTCGTCACGTCACGGCACTCTGCACGGCACTTCACTCTTCACGGCACACGTCATTCACTGCACCTTCACTTCACGTGCACTCTTCACTTCACTTCACTCTGTCACGTCACTTCACGCTGCACTGCACTGCACTCTTCACGGCACTTACCTGCACTTCACTTCACGCTTCACTTCACGTCACTCTGCACTGCACTTCACTCTTCACTTCACTGCACTCGTCACTTCACTGCACGCTGTCACTGCACTGTCACGTCGTCACCTCACACTCCAAACCACTGTCACTCGTCACTTCACCTCACTCTGTCACTGCACTGCACGCTGTCACGTCACGGCACGCTTCATTGTCACTGCACTCTTCACGTCACGTCACTCTTCACTCCACTGCCCTCGTCACTGCACTTCACTCTTCACTGTCACTTCACCCTTCACTGCACGTCACTCTGTCACTTCACGTTCACTCTGCACGTCACCCTGCACGTCACTGCACGCTTCACTGCACGTCACTCGCCACTGCACATCACTCGTCACTTCACTGTCACTCTGCACGTCACGTCACTCCTCACGGCACTTCACTCTTCACCTCACACGTGCAATTCACTTCATGCTGTCACTGCACCTCACTCTTCACTTCACTTCACTCGCCACTTCATACTGTCAATTAACTTCACTCGTCACTCCACTGCACGCTGCACTTCACTTCACTCTTCACGTCACATCACCCGTCACTTCACTTCACGCTTCCCTGCACTGCACTCTGCACTCCACGGCACCCTTCACTGCACTTCACTCGTCACTGCACATCACTCTGTCACGTCACTTCACACGTCACTGCACTTCACTCGGCACTGCACTTCACTCTCCACTTCACTGCACTCGTTCACGTCACTGCACTCTGTCACTTCACTGCACGCTTCACTCACTGCACTCTGCATGTCACGGCACCACACACACCCCCCCCCCCCCTCGTGCGTCGTGCCCCGCGCGCGTCAACACCACACCCCACCACACACCACACCACACCACACACCACACCACACCACACACCACACCACACCACACACCACACCACAACACACACCACACCACACCACACACCACACCACACCACACACCACACCACACCACACACCACACCACACCACACACCACACCACACCAGTACTCCACATCACACCACACACCACACCAGACCACACACCACACCACACCAGACACCACACCTCACCACACACCACACCACACCACACACCACAACACACCACACACCACCCCCCACCACCCACCACAACACACACCACACCACACCACACACGACACCACACCACCCACCTCACCCCACCTCACACGACTCCTCACTCCACACCTCTCATCACACCTCTCCACACCACACTCCACACCACTCCACACTCCACTCCACAGCTCTCCAAACCTCTCCTCTCATCCTCTCCAATCCTGATCCACACCACTCCACTCTCCACTCCTATCCTCACTCCTCACCACTACCTGACTCCACTCCTCTCCACTAACCTATCCACTCCTCTTTCCTATCAATCCTCTCACCTATCCTATCCTCTATCCTATCCATCCTCTATCCTATCCTATCCTCTATCCTATCCTATCCTCTATCGTATCCTATCCTCTATCCTATTAAATTCTATATCGTATCCTCTATCCTATCCTATCCTCTATCCTATCCTATCCTCTATCCTATCCTATCCTCTATCCTATCCTATCCTCTATCCTATCCTATCCTCTATCCTATCCTATCCTCTACCCTATCCTATCCTCTATCCTATCCTATCCTCTATCCTATCCTATCCTCTATCCTATCCTATCCTCTATCCTATCCTATCCTCTATCCTATCCACTCCTATATCCTATCCTCTATCCTATCCTATCCTCTATCCTATCCTATCCTCTATCCTATCCTATCCTCTATCATATCCTATCCTCTATCCTATCCTATCCTGTATCCTATTCTATCCTCTATCCTATCCTATCCTCTATCCTATCCTATCCTGTATCATACCCTATCCTCTATCCTATCCTATCCTCTATCCTATTCTATCCTCTATCCTAACCAATCCTACATCCTATTCTCTATCCTATCCTATCCTCTATCCTATCCTATCCTCTATCCTATTCTATCCTCTATCCTAACCAATCCTACATCCTATTCTCTATCCTATCCTATCCTCTATCGTATCCTATCCTCCATCCTATCCAATCCTATATCGTATCCTCTATCCTATCCTATCCTCTATCCTATCCTATCCTCTATCCTATCCTATCCTCTATCATATCCTATGCTCTATCCTATCCTATCCTCTATCCTATCCTATCCTCTATCCTATCCAATCCTATATCCTATCCTCTATCATATCCTATCCTCTATCATATCCTATCCTCTATCCTATCCTATCCGCTATCCTATCCAATCCTATATCCTATTCTCTGTCCTATCCTATCCTCTATCCTATCCTATCCTCTATCCTATATTATCCTCTATCCTATCCCATCCTCTATCCTATCCTATCCTCTATCCTATCCTATCCTCTATCCTATCCTATCCTCTATCCTATCCTATTCTCTATCCTATCCTATCCTCTATCCTATCGTATCCTCTATCGTATCCTATCCTCTATCCTATTAAATCCTATATCGTATCCTCTATCCTATCCTATCCTCTATCCTATCCTATCCTCTATCCTATCCTATCCTCTATCCTAACCAATCCTACATCCTATTCTCTATCCTATCCTATCCTCTATCGTATCCTATCCTCCATCCTATCCAATCCTATATCGTATCCTCTATCCTATCCTATCCTCTATCCTATCCTATCCTCTATCCTATCCTATCCTCTATCATATCCTATGCTCTATCCTATCCTATCCTCTATCCTATCCTATCCTCTATCCTATCCAATCCTATATCCTATCCTCTATCATATCCTATCCTCTATCATATCCTATCCTCTATCCTATCCTATCCGCTATCCTATCCAATCCTATATCCTATTCTCTGTCCTATCCTATCCTCTATCCTATCCTATCCTCTATCCTATATTATCCTCTATCCTATCCCATCCTCTATCCTATCCTATCCTCTATCCTATCCTATCCTCTATCCTATCCTATCCTCTATCCTATCCTATTCTCTATCCTATCCTATCCTCTATCCTATCCTATCCTCTATCATATCCTATCCTCTATCCTATCCTATCCTGTATCCTATTCTATCCTCCTTCCTATACTATCCTCTATCCTATCCTATCCTGTATCATATCCTATCCTCTATCCTATCCTATCCTCTATCCTATTCTATCCTCTATCCTAACCAATCCTACATCCTATTCTCTATCCTATCCTATCCTCTATCGTATCCTATCCTCCATCCTATCCAATCCTATATCGTATCCTCTATCCTATCCTATCCTCTATCCTATCCTATCCTCTATCCTATCCTATCCTCTATCCTATCCTATCCTCTATCCTATCCTATCCTCTATCCTATCCTAGTCTCTATCCTATCCTATCCTCTATCCTGTCCTATCCTCTATCCTATCCTATCCTCTATCATATCCTATCCTCTATCCTATCCTATCCTGTATCCTATCCCATCCTCTATCCTATCCTATCCTCTATCCTATCCTATCCTCTATCCTATCCTATCCTCTATCCTATCCTAGTCTCTATCCTATCCTATCCTCTATCCTGTCCTATCCTCTATCATATCCTATCCTCTATCCTATCCTATCCTGTATCCTATCCTATCCTCTATCCTATCCTATCCTCTATCCTATCCTATTATCTATCCTATATTATCCTCTATCCTATCCCATCCTCTATCCTATCCTATCCTCTATCCTATCCTATCCTCTATCCTATCCTATCCTCTATCCTATCCTATTCTCTATCCTATCCTATCCTCTATCCTATCCTATCCTCTATCCTATCCTATTCTCTATCCTATCCTATCCTCTATCCTATCCTATCCTCTATCCTATCCTATCCACTATCATATCCTATCCTCTATCCTATCCTATCCTGTATCCTATTCTATCCTCTATCCTATCCTATCCTCTATCCTATCCTCTATCCTATCCTATCCTGTATCATATCCTATCCTCTATCCTATCCTATCCTCTATCCTATTCTATCCTCTATCCTAACCAATCCTACATCCTATTCTCTATCCTATCCTATCCTCTATCGTATCCTATCCTCCATCCTATCCAATCCTATATCGTATCCTCTATCCTATCCTATCCTCTATCCTATCCTATCCTCTATCCTATCCTATCCTCTATCCTATCCTATCCTCTATCATATCCTATGCTCTATCCTATCCTATCCTCTATCCTATCCTATCCTGTATCCTATCCTATCCTCTATCCTATCCTATCCTCTATCCTATCCTATCCTTTATCATATCCTATCCTCTATCCTATCCTATCCTCTATCCTATCCTATCCTCTATCCTATCCTTATCCTCTATCGTATCCTATCCTCTATCCTATCCTATCCTCTATCCTATCCTATCATCTATCCTATCCTATCCTCTATCATATATTATCCTCTATCCTATCCTATCCTGTATCCTATCCTATCCTCTATCCTATCCTATCCTCTATCCTATCCTATCCTGTATCATATCCTATCCTCTATCCTATCCTACCCTCTATCCTATTCTATCATCTATCCTATCCTATCCTCTATCCTATCCTATCCTCTATCCTATCCTATCCTCTATCCTATCCTATCCTCTATCCTATCCTATCCTCTATCCTATCCTATTCTCTATCCTATCCTATCCTCTATCCTATCCTATCATCTATCCTATCCTATCCTCTATCATATATTATCCTCTATCCTATCCTATCCTGTATCCTATCCTATCCTCTATCCTATCCTATCCTATCCTGTATCATATCCTATCCTCTATCCTATCCTATCCACTATCCTATTCTATCCTCTATCCTATCCTATCCTCTATCCTATCCCATCCTCTATCCTATCCTATCCTCTATCCTATCCTATCCTCTATCCTATCCTATCCTCTACCCTATCCTATTGTCTATCCTATCCTATCCTCTATCCTATCCTATCCTCTTTCATATCCTATCCTCTATCCTATCCTATCCTGTATCCTATTCTATCCTCTATCCTATCCTATCCTCTATCCTATCCTATCCTGTATCATATCCTATCCTCTATCCTATCCTATCCTGTATCCTAACCAATCCTACATCCTATTCTCTATCCTATCCTATCCTCTATCGTATCCTATCCTCTATCCTATCCTATCCTGTATCCTATTCTATCCTCTATCCTATCCTATCCTCTATCCTATCCTATCCTGTATCATATCCTATCCTCTATCCTATCCTATCCTGTATCCTAACCAATCCTACATCCTATTCTCTATCCTATCCTATCCTCATTCCTATCCTATCCTCTATCATATCCTATGCTCTATCCTATCCTATCCTCTATCCTATCCTATCCTGTATCCTATCCTATCCTCTATCCTATCCTATCCTCTATCCTATCCTATCCTTTATCATATCCTATCCTCTATCCTATCCTATCCTCTATCCTATCCTATCCTCTATCCTATCCTTATCCTCTATCGTATCCTATCCTCTATCCTATCCTATCCTCTATCCTATCCTATCATCTATCCTATCCTATCCTCTATCATATATTATCCTCTATCCTATCCTATCCTGTATCCTATCCTATCCTATCCTCTATCCTATCCTATCCTCTATCCTATCCTATCCTGTATCATATCCTATCCTCTATCCTATCCTATCCTCTATCCTATTCTATCCTCTATCCTATATTATCCTCTATCCTATCCTATCCTATACTCTATCGTATCCTATCCTCTATCCTATTGAATCCTATATCCTATCCTCTATCATATCCTATCCTCTATCCTATCCTATCCTCTATCCTATCCTTATCCTCTATCGTATCCTATCCTCTATCCTATCCTATCCTCTATCCTATCCTATCATCTATCCTATCCTATCCTCTATCCTATCCTATCATCTATCCTATCCTATCCTCTATCATATATTATCCTCTATCCTATCCTATCCTGTATCCTATCCTATCCTCTATCCTATCCTATCCTATCCTGTATCATATCCTATCCTCTATCCTATCCTATCCACTATCCTATTCTATCCTCTATCCTATCCTATCCTCTATCCTATCCCATCCTCTATCCTATCCTATCCTCTATCCTATCCTATCCTCTATCCTATCCTATCCTCTATCCTATCCTATTCTCTATCCTATCCTATCCTCTATCCTATCCTATCCTCTATCCTATCCTATCCTCTATCATATCCTATCCTCTATCCTATCCTATCCTGTATCCTATTCTATCCTCCATCCTATACTATCCTCTATCCTATCCTATCCTGTATCATATCCTATCCTCTATCCTATCCTATCCTCTATCCTATTCTATCCTCTATCCTAACCAATCCTACATCCTATTCTCTATCCTATCCTATCCTCTATCGTATCCTATCCTCCATCCTATCCAATCCTATATCGTATCCTCTATCCTATCCTATCCTCTATCCTATCCTATCCTCTATCCTATCCTATCCTCTATCATATCCTATGCTCTATCCTATCCTATCCTCTATCCTATCCTATCCTGTATCCTATCCTATCCTCTATCCTATCCTATCCTCTATCCTATCCTATCCTGTATCATATCCTATCCTCTATCCTATCCTATCCTCTATCCTATCCTATCCTCTATCCTATCCTTATCCTCTATCGTATCCTCTCCTCTATCCTATCCTATCCTCTATCCTATCCTATCATCTATCCTATCCTATCCTCTATCATATATTATCCTCTATCCTATCCTATCCTGTATCCTATCCTATCCTCTATCCTATCCTATCCTCTATCCTATCCTATCCTGTATCATATCCTATCCTCTATCCTATCCTATCCTCTATCCTATTCTATCATCTATCCTATCCTATCCTCTATCCTATCCCATCCTCTATCCTATCCTATCCTCTATCCTATCCTATCCTCTATCCTATCCTATCCTCTATCCTATCCTATTCTCTATCCTATCCTATCCTCTATCCTATCCTATCCTCTATCCTATCCTATCCTCTATCATATCCTATCCTCTATCCTATCCTATCCTGTATCCTATTCTATCCTCTATCCTATCCTATCCTCTATCCTATCCTATCCTGTATCATATCCTATCCTCTATCCTATCCTATCCTCTATCCTATTCTATCCTCTATCCTAACCAATCCAACATCCTATTCTCTATCCTATCCTATCCTCTATCGTATCCTATCCTCCATCCTATCCAATCCTATATCGTATCCTCTATCCTACCCTATCCTCTATCCTATCCTATCCTCTATCCTATCCTATCCTCTATCATATCCTATGCTCTATCCTATCCTATCCTCTATCCTATCCTATCCTCTATCCTATCCTATTCTCTATCCTATCCTATCCTCTATCCTATCCTATCCTCTATCCTATCCTATCCTCTATCCTATCCTATCCTCTATCCTATCCTAGTCTCTATCCTATCCTATCCTCTATCCTGTCCTATCCTCTATCCTATCCTATCCTCTATCATATCCTATCCTCTATCCTATCCTATCCTGTATCCTATCCCATCCTCTATCCTATCCTATCCTCTATCCTATCCTATCCTCTATCCTATCCTATCCTCTATCCTATCCTAGTCTCTATCCTATCCTATCCTCTATCCTGTCCTATCCTCTATCATATCCTATCCTCTATCCTATCCTATCCTGTATCCTATCCTATCCTCTATCCTATCCTATCCTCTATCCTATCCTATTATCTATCCTATATTATCCTCTATCCTATCCCATCCTCTATCCTATCCTATCCTCTATCCTATCCTATCCTCTATCCTATCCTATCCTCTATCCTATCCTATTCTCTATCCTATCCTATCCTCTATCCTATCCTATCCTCTATCCTATCCTATCCTATCCTATCCTCTATCCTATCCTATCCTCAATCCTATCCTATCCTCTATCCTATATTATCCTCTATCCTATCCTATCCTATACTCTATCGTATCCTATCCTCTATCCTATCCTATCCTCTATCCTATCCTTATCCTCTATCGTATCCTATCCTCTATCCTATCCTATCCTCTATCCTATCCTATCCTCTATCCTATCCTATTCTCTATCCTATCCTATCCTCTATCCTATCCTATCCTCTATCCTATCCTATCCACTATCATATCCTATCCTCTATCCTATCCTATCCTGTATCCTATTCTATCCTCTATCCTATCCTATCCTCTATCCTATCCTCTATCCTATCCTCTATCCTATCCTATCCTGTATCATATCCTATCCTCTATCCTATCCTATCCTCTATCCTATTCTATCCTCTATCCTAACCAATCCTACATCCTATTCTCTATCCTATCCTATCCTCTATCGTATCCTATCCTCCATCCTATCCAATCCTATATCGTATCCTCTATCCTATCCTATCCTCTATCCTATCCTATCCTCTATCCTATCCTATCCTCTATCATATCCTATGCTCTATCCTATCCTATCCTCTATCCTATCCTATCCTGTATCCTATCCTATCCTCTATCCTATCCTATCCTCTATCCTATCCTATCCTTTATCATATCCTATCCTCTATCCTATCCTATCCTCTATCCTATCCTATCCTCTATCCTATCCTTATCCTCTATCGTATCCTATCCTCTATCCTATCCTATCCTCTATCCTATCCTATCATCTATCCTATCCTATCCTCTATCATATATTATCCTCTATCCTATCCTATCCTGTATCCTATCCTATCCTCTATCCTATCCTATCCTCTATCCTATCCTATCCTGTATCATATCCTATACTCTATCCTATCCTATCCTCTATCCTATTCTATCATCTATCCTATCCTATCCTCTATCCTATCCCATCCTCTATCCTATCCTATCCTCTATCCTATCCTATCCTCTATCCTATCCTATCCTCTATCCTATCCTATTCTCTATCCTATCCTATCCTCTATCCTATCCTATCATCTATCCTATCCTATCCTCTATCATATATTATCCTCTATCCTATCCTATCCTGTATCCTATCCTATCCTCTATCCTATCCTATCCTATCCTGTATCATATCCTATCCTCTATCCTATCCTATCCACTATCCTATTCTATCCTCTATCCTATCCTATCCTCTATCCTATCCCATCCTCTATCCTATCCTATCCTCTATCCTATCCTATCCTCTATCCTATCCTATCCTCTACCCTATCCTATTCTCTATCCTATCCTATCCTCTATCCTATCCTATCCTCTTTCATATCCTATCCTCTATCCTATCCTATCCTGTATCCTATTCTATCCTCTATCCTATCCTATCCTCTATCCTATCCTATCCTGTATCATATCCTATCCTCTATCCAATCCTATCCTGTATCCTAACCAATCCTACATCCTATTCTCTATCCTATCCTATCCTCTATCGTATCCTATCCTCCATCCTATCCAATCCTATATCGTATCCTCTATCCTATCCTATCCTCTATCCTATCCTATCCTCTATCCTATCCTATCCTCTATCCTATCCTATCCTCTATCCTATCCTATCCTCTATCCTATCCTATCCTGTATCCTATCCTATCCTCTATCCTATCCTATCCTCTATCCTATCCTATCCTTTATCATATCCTATCCTCTATCCTATCCTATCCTCTATCCTATCCTATCCTCTATCCTATCCTTATCCTCTATCGTATCCTATCCTCTATCCTATCCTATCCTCTAACCTATCCTATCATCTATCCTATCCTATCCTCTATCATATATTATCCTCTATCCTATCCTATCCTGTATCCTATCCTATCCTCTATCCTATCCTATCCTCTATCCTATCCTATCCTCTATCCTATCCTATCCTGTATCATATCCTATCCTCTATCCTATCCTATCCTCTATCCTATTCTATCATCTATCCTATCCTATCCTCTATCCTATCCCATCCTCTATCCTATCCTATCCTCTATCCTATCCTATCCTCTATCCTATCCTATCCTCTATCCTATCCTATTCTCTATCCTATCCTATCCTCTATCCTATCCTATCCTCTATCCTATCCTATCCTCTATCATATCCTATCCTCTATCCTATCCTATCCTGTATCCTATTCTATCCTCTATCCTATCCTATCCTCTATCCTATCCTATCCTGTATCATATCCTATCCTCTATCCTATCCTATCCTCTATCCTATTCTATTCTCTATCCTAACCAATCCTACATCCTATTCTCTATCCTATCCTATCCTCTATCGTATCCTATCCTCCATCCTATCCAATCCTATATCGTATCCTCTATCCTATCCTATCCACTATCCTATCCTATCCTCTATCCTATCCTATCCTCTATCATATCCTATCCTCTATCCTATCCTATCCTCAATCCTATCCTATCCTCTATCATATCCTATCCTCTATCCTATCCTATCCTGTATCCTATCCCATCCTCTATCCTATCCTATCCTCTATCCTATCCTATCCTCTATCCTATCCTAGCCTCTATCCTATCCTAGTCTCTATCCTATCCTATCCTCTATCCTGTCCTATCCTCTATCATATCCTATCCTCTATCCTATCCTATCCTGTATCCTATCCTATCCTCTATCCTATCCTATCCTCTATCCTATCCTATCCTCTATCCTATATTATCCTCTATCCTATCCCATCCTCTATCCTATCCTATCCTCTATCCTATCCTATCCTCTATCCTATCCTATTCTCTATCCTATCCTATCCTCTATCCTATCCTATCCTCTATCCTATCCTATCCTCTATCCTATCCTATCCTCTATCCTATCCTATCCTCTATCCTATCCTATCCTCTATCCTATCCTATCCTCTATCCTATATTATCCTCTATCCTATCCTATCCTATACTCTATCGTATCCTATCCTCTATCCTATTAAATCCTATATCGTATCCTCTATCATATCCTATCCTCTATCCTATCCTATCCTCTATCCTATCCTTATCCTCTATCGTATCCTATCCTCTATCCTATCCTATCCTCTATCCTATCCTATCATCTATCCTATCCTATCCTCTATCATATATTATCCTCTATCCTATCCTATCCTGTATCCTATCCTATCCTCTATCCTATCCTATCCTATCCTGTATCATATCCTATCCTCTATCCTATCCTATCCACTATCCTATTCTATCCTCTATCCTATCCTACCCTCTATCCTATCCCATCCTCTATCCTATCCTATCCTCTATCCTATCCTATCCTCTATCCTATCCTATCCTCTATCCTATCCTATCCTGTATCCTATTCTATCCTCTATCCTATCCTATCCTCTATCCTATCCTATCCTGTATCATATCCTATCCTCTATCCTATCCTATCCTCTATCCTATTCTATCCTCTATCCTAACCAATCCTACATCCTATTCTCTATCCTATCCTATCCTCTATCGTATCCTATCCTCCATCCTATCCAATCCTATATCGTATCCTCTATCCTATCCTATCCTCTATCCTATCCTATCCTCTATCCTATCCTATCCTCTATCCTATCCTATCCTCTATCATATCCTATGCTCTATCCTATCCTATCCTCTATCCTATCCTATCCTGTATCATATCCTATCCTCTATCCTATCCTATCCTCTATCCTATCCTATCCTCTATCCTATCCTTATCCTCTATCGTATCCTATCCTCTATCGTATCCTATCCTCCATCCTATCCAATCCTATATCGTATCCTCTATCCTATCCTATCCTCTATCCTATCCTATCCTCTATCCTATCCTATCCTCTATCATATCCTATGCTCTATCCTATCCTATCCTCTATCCTATCCTATCCTCTATCCTATCCAATCCTATATCCTATCCTCTATCATATCCTATCCTCTATCCTATCCTATCCTCTATCCTATCCTATCCGCTATCCTATCCAATCCTATATCCTATTCTCTGTCCTATCCTATCCTCTATCCTATCCTATCCTCTATCCTATATTATCCTCTATCCTATCCCATCCTCTATCCTATCCTATCCTCTATCCTATCCTATCCTCTATCCTATCGTATCCTCTATCGTATCCTATCCTCTATCCTATTAAATCCTATATCGTATCCTCTATCCTATCCTATCCTCTATCCTATCCTATCCTCTATCCTATCCTATCCTCTATCCTATCCTATCCTCTATCCTATCCTATCCTCTATCCTATCCTATCCTCTATCCTATCCTATCCTCTATCCTATCCTATCCTCTATCCTATCCTAACCTCTATCCTATCCTATCCTCTATCCTATCCTATCCTCTATCCTATCCTATCCTCTATCCTATCCTATCGTCTATCCTATCCTCTATCCTATCCTATCCTCTATCCTATCCTATCCTCTATCCTATCCTATCCTCTATCCTATATTATCCTCTATCCTATTCTCTGTCCTATCCTATCCTCTATCCTATCCTATGCTCTATCCTATATTATCCTCTATCCTATCCCATCCTCTATCCTATCCTATCCTCTATCCTATCCTATCCTCTATCCTATCCTATCCTCTATCCTATCCTATTCTCTATCCTATCCTATCCTCTATCCTATCGTATCCTCTATCGTATCCTATCCTCTATCCTATTAAATCCTATATCGTATCCTCTATCCTATCCTATCCTCTATGCTATCCTATACTCTATCCTATCCTATCCTCTATCCTATCCTATCCTCTATCCTATCCTATCCTCTATCCTATCCTATCCTCTATCCTATCCTATCCTCTATCCTATCCTATCCTCTATCCTATCCTATCCTCTATCCTATATTATCCTCTATCCTATCCTATCCTATCCTCTATCCTATCCTATCCTCTATCCTATCCTATCCTCTATCCTATCCTATCCTCTATCCTATCCTATTCTCTATCCTATCCTATCCTCTATCCTATCCTATCCTCTATCCTATCCTATCCTCTATCCTATCCTCTATCCTATCCTATCCTCTATCCTATCCTATCCTCTATCCTATCCTATCCTCTATCATATCCTATCCTCTATCCTATCCTATCCTCAATCCTATCCTATCCTCTATCCTATCCTATCCTCTATCCTATATTATCCTCTATCCTATCCCATCCTCTATCCTATCCTATCCTCTATCCTATCCTATCCTCTATCCTATCCTATCCTCTATCCTATCCTATCCTGTATCATATCCTATCCTCTATCCTATCCTATCCTCTATCCTATTCTATCCTCTATCCTATCCTATCCTCTATCCTATCCTATCCTCTATACTATCCTATCCTCTATCCTATCCTATCCTCTATCCTATCCTATCCTCTATCCTATCCTATCCTCTATCCTATCCTATCCTCTATCCTATCCTATCCTCTATCCTATCCTATCCTCTATCCTATCCTATCCTCTATCCTATCCTATCCTCTATCCTATCCTATCCTCTATCCTATCCTATCCTCTATCCTATATTATCCTCTATCCTATCCCATCCTCTATCCCATCCTATCCTCTATCCTATCCTATCCTCTATCCTATCCTATCCTCTATCTTATCCTATTCTCTATCCTATCCTATCCTCTATCCTATCCTATCCTCTATCCTATCCTATCCTCTATCCTATCCTATCCTCTATCCTATCCTATCCTCTATCCTATCCTATCCTCTATCCTATCCTATCCTCTATCCTATTGAATCCTATATCCTATCCTCTATCATATCCTATCCTCTATCCTATCCTATCCTCTATCCTATCCTTATCCTCTATCGTATCCTATCCTCTATCCTATCCTATCCTCTATCCTATCCTATCATCTATCCTATCCTATCCTCTATCATATATTATCCTCTATCCTATCCTATCCTGTATCCTATCCTATCCTCTATCCTATCCTATCCTATCCTGTATCATATCCTATCCTCTATCCTATCCTATCCACTATCCTATCCTATCCTCTATCCTGTCCTATCCTCTATCATATCCTATCCTCTATCCTATCCTATCCTCTATCCTATCCTATCCTCTATCCTATATTATCCTCTATCCTATTCCATCCTCTATCCTATCCTATCCTCTATCCTATCCTATCCTCTATCCTATCCTATCCTCTATCCGATCCTATTCTCTATCCTATCCTATCCTGTATCCTATCCTATCCTCTATCCTATCCTATCCTCTATCCTATCCTATCCTCTATCCTATCCTATCCTCTATCCTATCCTATCCTCTATCCTATCCTATCCTCTATCCTATATTATCCTCTATCCTATCCTATCCTATACTCTATCGTATCCTATCCTCTATCCTATTAAATCCTATATCGTATCCTCTATCATATCCTATCATCTATCCTATCCTATCCTCTATCCTATCCTTATCCTCTATCGTATCCTATCCTCTATCCTATCCTATCCTCTATCCTATCCTATCATCTATCCTATCCTATCCTCTATCATATATTATCCTCTATCCTATCCTATCCTGTATCCTATCCTATCCTCTATCCTATCCTATCCTATCCTGTATCATATCCTATCCTCTATCCTATCCTATCCACTATCCTATTCTATCCTCTATCCTATCCTATCCTCTATCCTATCCTATCCTGTATCATATCCTATCCTCTATCCTATCCTATCCTCTATCCTATTCTATCCTCTATCCTAACCAATCCTACATCCTATTCTCTATCCTATCCTATCCTCTATCGTATCCTATCCTCCATCCTACCCAATCCTATATCCTATCCTCTATCCTATCCTATCCTCTATCCTATCCTATCCTCTATCCTATCCTATCCTCTATCCTATCCTATCCTCTATCCTATCCTATCCTCTATCCTATCCTATCCTCTATCCTATCCTATCCTCTATCCTATCCTTATCCTCTATCGTATCCTATCCTCTATCCTATCCTATCCTCTATCCTATCCTATCATCTATCCTATCCTATCCTCTATCATATATTATCCTCTATCCTATCCTATCCTGTATCCTATCCTATCCTCTATCCTATCCTATCCTCTATCCTATCCTATCCTGTATCATATCCTATCCTCTATCCTATCCTATCCTCTATCCTATTCTATCCTCTATCCTATATTATCCTCAATCCTATCCCATCCTCTATCCTATCCTATCCTCTATCCTATCCTATCCTCTATCCTATCCTATCCTCTATCCTATCCTATCCTCTATCCTATCCTATTCTCTATCCTATCCTATCCTCTATCCTATCCTATCCTCTATCCTATCCTATCCTCTATCATATCCTATCCTCTATCCTATCCTGTCCTGTAACCTATTCTATCCTCTATCCTATCCTGTCCTCTATCCTATCCTATCCTGTATCATATCCTATCCTCTATCCTATCCTATCCTCTATCCTATTCTATCCTCTATCCTAACCAATCCTACATCCTATTCTCTATCCTATCCTATCCTCTATCGTATCCTATCCTCCATCCTATCCAATCCTATATCGTATCCTCTATCCTATCCTATCCTCTATCCTATCCTATCCTCTATCCTATCCTATCCTCTATCCTATCCTCTATCCTATCCTATCCTCTATCCTATCCTATCCTCTATCCTATCCTATCCTCTATCCTATCCTATCCTCTATCCTATATTATCCTCTATCCTATCCTATCCTATCCTCTATCCTATCCTATCCTCTATCCTATCCTATCCTCTATCCTATCCTATCCTCTATCCTATCCTATTCTCTATCCTATCCTATCCTCTATCCTATCCTATCCTCTATCCTATCCTATCCTCTATCCTATCCTCTATCCTATCCTATCCTCTATCCTATCCTATCCTCTATCCTATCCTATCCTCTATCATATCCTATCCTCTATCCTATCCTATCCTCAATCCTATCCTATCCTCTATCCTATCCTATCCTCTATCCTATATTATCCTCTATCCTATCCCATCCTCTATCCTATCCTATCCTCTATCCTATCCTATCCTCTATCCTATCCTATCCTCTATCCTATCCTATCCTGTATCATATCCTATCCTCTATCCTATCCTATCCTCTATCCTATTCTATCCTCTATCCTATCCTATCCTCTATCCTATCCTATCCTCTATACTATCCTATCCTCTATCCTATCCTATCCTCTATCCTATCCTATCCTCTATCCTATCCTATCCTCTATCCTATCCTATCCTCTATCCTATCCTATCCTCTATCCTATCCTATCCTCTATCCTATCCTATCCTCTATCCTATCCTATCCTCTATCCTATCCTATCCTCTATCCTATCCTATCCTCTATCCTATATTATCCTCTATCCTATCCCATCCTCTATCCCATCCTATCCTCTATCCTATCCTATCCTCTATCCTATCCTATCCTCTATCTTATCCTATTCTCTATCCTATCCTATCCTCTATCCTATCCTATCCTCTATCCTATCCTATCCTCTATCCTATCCTATCCTCTATCCTATCCTATCCTCTATCCTATCCTATCCTCTATCCTATCCTATCCTCTATCCTATTGAATCCTATATCCTATCCTCTATCATATCCTATCCTCTATCCTATCCTATCCTCTATCCTATCCTTATCCTCTATCGTATCCTATCCTCTATCCTATCCTATCCTCTATCCTATCCTATCATCTATCCTATCCTATCCTCTATCATATATTATCCTCTATCCTATCCTATCCTGTATCCTATCCTATCCTCTATCCTATCCTATCCTATCCTGTATCATATCCTATCCTCTATCCTATCCTATCCACTATCCTATCCTATCCTCTATCCTGTCCTATCCTCTATCATATCCTATCCTCTATCCTATCCTATCCTCTATCCTATCCTATCCTCTATCCTATATTATCCTCTATCCTATTCCATCCTCTATCCTATCCTATCCTCTATCCTATCCTATCCTCTATCCTATCCTATCCTCTATCCGATCCTATTCTCTATCCTATCCTATCCTGTATCCTATCCTATCCTCTATCCTATCCTATCCTCTATCCTATCCTATCCTCTATCCTATCCTATCCTCTATCCTATCCTATCCTCTATCCTATCCTATCCTCTATCCTATATTATCCTCTATCCTATCCTATCCTATACTCTATCGTATCCTATCCTCTATCCTATTAAATCCTATATCGTATCCTCTATCATATCCTATCATCTATCCTATCCTATCCTCTATCCTATCCTTATCCTCTATCGTATCCTATCCTCTATCCTATCCTATCCTCTATCCTATCCTATCATCTATCCTATCCTATCCTCTATCATATATTATCCTCTATCCTATCCTATCCTGTATCCTATCCTATCCTCTATCCTATCCTATCCTATCCTGTATCATATCCTATCCTCTATCCTATCCTATCCACTATCCTATTCTATCCTCTATCCTATCCTATCCTCTATCCTATCCTATCCTGTATCATATCCTATCCTCTATCCTATCCTATCCTCTATCCTATTCTATCCTCTATCCTAACCAATCCTACATCCTATTCTCTATCCTATCCTATCCTCTATCGTATCCTATCCTCCATCCTACCCAATCCTATATCCTATCCTCTATCCTATCCTATCCTCTATCCTATCCTATCCTCTATCCTATCCTATCCTCTATCCTATCCTATCCTCTATCCTATCCTATCCTCTATCCTATCCTATCCTCTATCCTATCCTATCCTCTATCCTATCCTTATCCTCTATCGTATCCTATCCTCTATCCTATCCTATCCTCTATCCTATCCTATCATCTATCCTATCCTATCCTCTATCATATATTATCCTCTATCCTATCCTATCCTGTATCCTATCCTATCCTCTATCCTATCCTATCCTCTATCCTATCCTATCCTGTATCATATCCTATCCTCTATCCTATCCTATCCTCTATCCTATTCTATCCTCTATCCTATATTATCCTCAATCCTATCCCATCCTCTATCCTATCCTATCCTCTATCCTATCCTATCCTCTATCCTATCCTATCCTCTATCCTATCCTATCCTCTATCCTATCCTATTCTCTATCCTATCCTATCCTCTATCCTATCCTATCCTCTATCCTATCCTATCCTCTATCATATCCTATCCTCTATCCTATCCTGTCCTGTAACCTATTCTATCCTCTATCCTATCCTGTCCTCTATCCTATCCTATCCTGTATCATATCCTATCCTCTATCCTATCCTATCCTCTATCCTATTCTATCCTCTATCCTAACCAATCCTACATCCTATTCTCTATCCTATCCTATCCTCTATCGTATCCTATCCTCCATCCTATCCAATCCTATATCGTATCCTCTATCCTATCCTATCCTCTATCCTATCCTATCCTCTATCCTATCCTATCCTCTATCCTATCCTCTATCCTATCCTATCCTCTATCCTATATTATCCTCTATCCTATCCCATCCTCTATCCTATCCTATCCTCTATCCTATCCTATCCTCTATCCTATCCTATCCTCTATGCTATCCTATTCTCTATCCTATCCTATCCTCTATCCTATCGTATCCTCTATCGTATCCTATCCTCTATCCTATTAAATCCTATATCGTATCCTCTATCCTATCCTATCCTCTATCCTATCCTATACTCTATCCTATCCTATCCTCTATCCTATCCTATCCTCTATCCTATCCTATCCTGTATCCTATCCTATCCTCTATCCTATCCTATCCTCTATCCTATATTATCCTCTATCCTATCCTATCCTATCCTCTATCCTATCCTATCCTCTATCCTATCCTCTATCCTATCCTATTCTCTATCCTATCCTATCCTCTATCCTATCCTATCCTCTATCCTATCCTATCCTCTATCCTATCCTATCCTCTATCCTATCCTATCCTCTATCATATCCTATCCTCTATCCTATCCTATCCTCAATCCTATCCTATCCTCTATCCTATCCTATCCTCTATCCTATATTATCCTCTATCCTATCCCATCCTCTATCCTATCCTATCCTCTATCCTATCCTATCCTCTATCCTATCCTATCCTCTATCCTATCCTCTATCCTGTCCTATCCTCTATCATATCCTATCCTCTATCCTATCCTATCCTGTATCCTATCCTATCCTCTATCCTATCCTATCCTCTATCCTATCCTATCCTGTATCATATCCTATCCTCTATCCTATCCTATCCTCTTTCCTATTCTATCCTCTATCCTATCCTATCCTCTATCCTATCCCATCCTCTATCCTATCCTATCCTCTATCCTATCCTATCCTCTATCGTATCCTGTCCTCTATCCTATTAAATCCTATATCGTATCCTCTATCCTATCCTATCCTCTATCCTATCCTATCCTCTATCCTATCCTATCCTCTATCCTATCCTATCCTCTATCCTATCCTATCCTCTATCCTATATTATCCTCTATCCTATCCTATCCTATACTCTATCGTATCCTATCCTCTATCCTATTAAATCCTATATCGTATCCTCTATCATATCCTATCCTCTATCCTATCCTATCCTCTATCCTATCCTTATCCTCTATCGTATCCTATCCTCTATCCTATCCTATCCTCTATCCTATCCTATCCTCTATCCTATCCTATCCTCTATCCTATCCTATCCTCTATCCTATACTATCCTCTATCCTATCCTATCCTATCCTCTATCATATCCTATCCTCTATCCTATCCTATCCTCAATCCTATCCTATGCTCTATCCTATCCTATCCTCTATCCTATATTATTCTCTATCCTATCCCATCCTCTATCCTATCCTATCCTCTATCCTATCCTATCCTCTATCCTATCCTATCCTCTATCCTATCCTAGTCTCTATCCTATCCTCTATCCTGTCCTATCCTCTATCATATCCTATCCTCTATCCTATCCTATCCTGTATCCTATCCTATCCTCTATCCTATCCTATACTCTATCCTATCCTATCCTCTATCCTATACTATCCTCTATCCTATCCTATCCTATCCTCTATCATATCCTATCCTCTATCCTATCCTATCCTCAATCCTATCCTATGCTCTATCCTATCCTATCCTCTATCCTATATTATTCTCTATCCTATCCCATCCTCTATCCTATCCTATCCTCTATCCTATCCTATCCTCTATCCTATCCTATCCTCTATCCTATCCTATCATCTATCCTATCCTATCCTCTATCATATCCTATCCTCTATCCTATCCTATCCTGTATCCTATCCTATCCTCTATCCTATCCTATCCTCTATCCTAACCTATCCTGTATCATATCCTATCCTCTATCCTATCCTATCCTCTATCCTATTCTATCCTCTATCCTATCCTATCCTCTATCCTATCCTATCCTCTATCCTATCCTATCCTCTATCCTATCCTATCCTCTATCCTATCCTATCCTCTATCCTATCCTATCCTCTATCCTATCCTATCCTCTATCATATCCTATCCTCTATCCTATCCTATCCTCTATCCTATCCTATTCTCTATCCTATCCTATCCTCTATCCTATCCTATCCTCTGTCCTATCCTATCCTCTATCCTATCCTATCCTCTATCGTATCCTATCCTCTATCCTATTAAATCCTATATCGTATCCTCTATCCTATCCCATCCTCTATCCTATCCTATCCTCTATCCTATCCTATCCTCTATCCTATCCTATCCGCTATCCTATCCAATCCTATATCCTATTCTCTGTCCTATCCTATCCTCTATCCTATCCTATCCTCTATCCTATATTATCCTCTATCCTATCCCATCCTCTATCCTATCCTATCCTCTATCCTATCCTATCCTCTATCCTATCCTATCCTCTATCCTATCCTATTCTCTATCCTATCCTATCCTCTAACCTATCGCATCCTCTATCGTATCCTATCCTCTGTCCTATTAAATCCTATATCGTATCCTCTATCCTATCCTATCCTCTATCCTATCCTAGTCTCTATCCTATCTTATCCTCTATCCTGTCCTATCCTCTATCATATCCTATCCTCTATCCTATCCTATCCTGTATCCTATCCTATCCTCTATCCTATCCTATCCTCTATCCTATCCTATCCTGTATCATATCCTATCCTCTATCCTATCCTATCCTGTATCCTATTCTATCCTCTATCCTATCCTATCCTCTATCCTATCCTATCCTGTATCATATCCTATCCTCTATCCTATCCTATCCTCTATCCTATTCTATCCTCTATCCTAACCAATCCTACATCCTATTCTCTATCCTATCCTATCCTCTAGCGTATCCTATCCTCCATCCTATCCAATCCTATATCGTATCCTCTATCCTATCCTATCCTCTATCCTATCCAATCCTATATCCTATCCTCTATCATATCCTATCCTCTATCCTATCCTATCCTCTATCCTATCCTATCCTCTATCCTATCCTATCCTGTATCATATCCTATCCTCTATCCTATCCTATCCTGTATCCTATTCTATCCTCTATCCTATCCTATCCTCTATCCTATCCTATCCTCTATCCTATATTATCCTCTATCCTATTCTCTGTCCTATCCTATCCTCTATCCTATCCTATCCTCTATCCTATATTATCCTCTATCCTATCCCATCCTCTATCCTATCCTATCCTCTATCCTATCCTATCCTCTATCCTATCCTATCCTCTATCCTATCCTATTCTCTATCCTATCCTATCCTCTATCCTATCGTATCCTCTATCGTATCCTATCCTCTATCCTATTAAATCCTATATCGTATCCTCTATCCTATCCTATCCTCTATCCTATCCTATACTCTATCCTATCCTATCCTCTATCCTATCCTATCCTCTATCCTATCCTATCCTCTATCCTATCCTATCCTCTATCCTATCCTATCCTCTATCCTATATTATCCTCTATCCTATCCTATCCTATCCTCTATCCTATCCTATCCTCTATCCTATCCTCTATCCTATCCTATTCTCTATCCTATCCTATCCTCTATCCTATCCTATCCTCTATCCTATCCTATCCTCTATCCTATCCTATCCTCTATCCTATCCTATCCTCTATCCTATCCTATCCTCTATCATATCCTATCCTCTATCCTATCCTATCCTCAATCCTATCCTATCCTCTATCCTATCCTATCCTCTATCCTATATTATCCTCTATCCTATCCCATCCTCTATCCTATCCTATCCTCTATCCTATCCTATCCTCTATCCTATCCTATCCTCTATCCTATCCTCTATCCTGTCCTATCATCTATCATATCCTATCCTCTATCCTATCCTATCCTGTATCCTATCCTATCCTCTATCCTATCCTATCCTCTATCCTATCCTATCCTGTATCATATCCTATCCTCTATCCTATCCTATCCTCTTTCCTATTCTATCCTCTATCCTATCCTATCCTCTATCCTATCCCATCCTCTATCCTATCCTATCCTCTATCCTATCCTATCCTCTATCGTATCCTATCCTCTATCCTATTAAATCCTATATCGTATCCTCTATCCTATCCTATCCTCTATCCTATCCTATCCTCTATCCTATCCTATCCTCTATCCTATATTATCCTCTATCCTATCCTATCCTATACTCTATCGTATCCTATCCTCTATCCTATTAAATCCTATATCGTATCCTCTATCATATCCTATCCTCTATCCTATCCTATCCTCTATCCTATCCTTATCCTCTATCGTATCCTATCCTCTATCCTATCCTATCCTCTATCCTATCCTATCCTCTATCCTATCCTATCCTCTATCCTATCCTATCCTCTATCCTATACTATCCTCTATCCTATCCTATCCTATCCTCTATCATATCCTATCCTCTATCCTATCCTATCCTCAATCCTATCCTATGCTCTATCCTATCCTATCCTCTATCCTATATTATTCTCTATCCTATCCCATCCTCTATCCTATCCTATCCTCTATCCTATCCTATCCTCTATCCTATCCTATCCTCTATCCTATCCTAGTCTCTATCCTATCCTATCCTCTATCCTGTCCTATCCTCTATCATATCCTATCCTCTATCCTATCCTATCCTGTATCCTATCCTATCCTCTATCCTATCCTATACTCTATCCTATCCTATCCTCTATCCTATACTATCCTCTATCCTATCCTATCCTATCCTCTATCATATCCTATCCTCTATCCTATCCTATCCTCAATCCTATCCTATGCTCTATCCTATCCTATCCTCTATCCTATATTATTCTCTATCCTATCCCATCCTCTATCCTATCCTATCCTCTATCCTATCCTATCCTCTATCCTATCCTATCCTCTATCCTATCCTATCATCTATCCTATCCTATCCTCTATCATATCCTATCCTCTATCCTATCCTATCCTGTATCCTATCCTATCCTCTATCCTATCCTATCCTCTATCCTAACCTATCCTGTATCATATCCTATCCTCTATCCTATCCTATCCTCTATCCTATTCTATCCTCTATCCTATCCTATCCTCTATCCTATCCTATCCTCTATCCTATCCTATCCTCTATCCTATCCTATCCTCTATCCTATCCTATCCTCTATCCTATCCTATCCTCTATCCTATCCTATCCTCTATCATATCCTATCCTCTATCCTATCCTATCCTCTATCCTATCCTATTCTCTATCCTATCCTATCCTCTATCCTATCCTATCCTCTGTCCTATCCTATCCTCTATCCTATCCTATCCTCTATCGTATCCTATCCTCTATCCTATTAAATCCTATATCGTATCCTCTATCCTATCCCATCCTCTATCCTATCCTATCCTCTATCCTATCCTATCCTCTATCCTATCCTATCCTCTATCCTATACTATCCTCTATCCTATCCTATCCTATCCTCTATCATATCCTATCCTCTATCCTATCCTATCCTCAATCCTATCCTATGCTCTATCCTATCCTATCCTCTATCCTATATTATTCTCTATCCTATCCCATCCTCTATCCTATCCTATCCTCTATCCTATCCTATCCTCTATCCTATCCTATCCTCTATCCTATCCTAGTCTCTATCCTATCCTATCCTCTATCCTGTCCTATCCTCTATCATATCCTATCCTCTATCCTATCCTATCCTGTATCCTATCCTATCCTCTATCCTATCCTATACTCTATCCTATCCTATCCTCTATCCTATACTATCCTCTATCCTATCCTATCCTATCCTCTATCATATCCTATCCTCTATCCTATCCTATCCTCAATCCTATCCTATGCTCTATCCTATCCTATCCTCTATCCTATATTATTCTCTATCCTATCCCATCCTCTATCCTATCCTATCCTCTATCCTATCCTATCCTCTATCCTATCCTATCCTCTATCCTATCCTATCATCTATCCTATCCTATCCTCTATCATATCCTATCCTCTATCCTATCCTATCCTGTATCCTATCCTATCCTCTATCCTATCCTATCCTCTATCCTAACCTATCCTGTATCATATCCTATCCTCTATCCTATCCTATCCTCTATCCTATTCTATCCTCTATCCTATCCTATCCTCTATCCTATCCTATCCTCTATCCTATCCTATCCTCTATCCTATCCTATCCTCTATCCTATCCTATCCTCTATCCTATCCTATCCTCTATCCTATCCTATCCTCTATCATATCCTATCCTCTATCCTATCCTATCCTCTATCCTATCCTATTCTCTATCCTATCCTATCCTCTATCCTATCCTATCCTCTGTCCTATCCTATCCTCTATCCTATCCTATCCTCTATCGTATCCTATCCTCTATCCTATTAAATCCTATATCGTATCCTCTATCCTATCCCATCCTCTATCCTATCCTATCCTCTATCCTATCCTATCCGCTATCCTATCCAATCCTATATCCTATTCTCTGTCCTATCCTATCCTCTATCCTATCCTATCCTCTATCCTATATTATCCTCTATCCTATCCCATCCTCTATCCTATCCTATCCTCTATCCTATCCTATCCTCTATCCTATCCTATCCTCTATCCTATCCTATTCTCTATCCTATCCTATCCTCTAACCTATCGCATCCTCTATCGTATCCTATCCTCTGTCCTATTAAATCCTATATCGTATCCTCTATCCTATCCTATCCTCTATCCTATCCTAGTCTCTATCCTATCTTATCCTCTATCCTGTCCTATCCTCTATCATATCCTATCCTCTATCCTATCCTATCCTGTATCCTATCCTATCCTCTATCCTATCCTATCCTCTATCCTATCCTATCCTGTATCATATCCTATCCTCTATCCTATCCTATCCTGTATCCTATTCTATCCTCTATCCTATCCTATCCTCTATCCTATCCTATCCTGTATCATATCCTATCCTGTATCCTATCCTATCCTCTATCGTATCCTATCCTCTATCCTATTAAATCCTATATCGTATCCTCTATCCTGTCCTATCCTCTATCCTATCCTATCCTCTATCCTATCCTATCCTCTATCCTATCCTCTATCCTATCCTATCCTCTATCCTATCCTATCCTCTATCCTATCCTATCCGCTATCCTATCCAATCCTATATCCTATTCTCTGTCCTATCCTATCCTCTATCCTATCCTATCCTCTATCCTATATTATCCTCTATCCTATCCCATCCTCTATCCTATCCTATCCTCTATCCTATCCTATCCTCTATCCTATCCTATCCTCTATCCTATCCTATTCTCTATCCTATCCTATCCTCTAACCTATCGTATCCTCTATCGTATCCTATCCTCTGTCCTATTAAATCCTATATCGTACCCTCTATCCTATCCTATCCTCTATCCTATCCTATACTCTATCCTATCCTATCCTCTATCCTATCCTATCCTCTATCCTATCCTATCCTCTATCCTATCCTATCCTCTATCCTATCCTATCCTCTATCCTATACTATCCTCTATCCTATCCTATCCTATCTTCTATCATATCCTATCCTCTATCCTATCCTATCCTCAATCCTATCCTATGCTCTATCCTATCCTATCCTCTATCCTATATTATCCTCTATCCTATCCCATCCTCTATCCTATCCTATCCTCTATCCTATCCTATCCTCTATCCTATCCTATCCTCTATCCTATCCTAGTCTCTATCCTATCCTATCCTCTATCCTGTCCTATCCTCTATCATATCCTATCCTCTATCCTATCCTATCCTGTATCCTATCCTATCCTCTATCCTATCCTATCCTCTATCCTATCCTATCCTCTATCCTATCCTATCCTCTATCCTATCCTATCCTGTATCATATCCTATCCTCTATCCTATCCTATCCTCTATCCTATCCCATCCTCTATCCTATCCTATCCTCTATCCTATCCTATCCTCTATCGTATCCTATCCTCTATCCTATTAAATCCTATATCGTATCCTCTATCCTGTCCTATCCTCTATCCTATCCTATCCTCTATCCTATCCTCTATCCTATCCTATCCTCTATCCTATCCTATCCTCTATCCTATCCTATCCTCTATCCTATATTATCCTCTATCCTATCGTATCCTATACTCTATCGTATCCTATCATCTATCCTATTAAATCCTATATCGTATCCTCTATCATATCCTATCCTCTATCCTATCCTATCCTCTATCCTATCCTTATCCTCTATCGTATCCTATCCTCTATCCTATCCTATCCTCTATCCTATCCTATCATCTATCCTATCCTATCCTCTATCATATCCTATCCTCTATCCTATCCTATCCTGTATCCTATCCTATCCTCTATCCTATCCTATCCTCTATCCTATCCTATCCTGTATCATATCCTATCCTCTATCCTATCCTTATCCTCTATCGTATCCTATCCTCTATCCTATCCTATCCTCTATCCTATCCTATCATCTATCCTATCCTATCCTCTATCATATCCTATCCTCTATCCTATCCTATCCTGTATCCTATCCTATCCTCTATCCTATCCTATCCTCTATCCTATCCTATCCTGTATCATATCCTATCCTCTATCCTATCCTATCCTCTATCCTATTCTATCCTCTATCCTATCCTATCCTCTATCATATCCTATCCTCTATCCTATCCTATCCTCAATCCTATCCTATGCTCTATCCTATCCTATCCTCTATCCTATATTATCCTCTATCCTATCCCATCCTCTATCCTATCCTATCCTCTATCCTATCCTATCCTCTATCCTATCCTATCCTCTATCCTATCCTATCCTCTATCCTATTGAATCCTATATCCTATCCTCTATCATATCCTATCCTCTATCCTATCCTATCCTCTATCCTATCCTATCCTGTATCCTATCCTATCCTCTATCCTATCCTATCCTATCCTGTATCATATCCTATCCTCTATCCTATCCTATCCACTATCCTATCCTATCCTCTATCCTGTCCTATCCTCTATCATATCCTATCCTCTATCCTATCCTATCCTGTATCCTATCCTATCCTCTATCCTGTCCTATCCTCTATCATATCCTATCCTCTATCCTATCCTATCCTCTATCCTATCCTTATCCTCTATCGTATCCTATCCTCTATCCTATCCTATCCTCTATCCTATCCTATCATCTATCCTATCCTATCCTCTATCATATATTATCCTCTATCCTATCCTATCCTGTATCCTATCCTATCCTCTATCCTATCCTATCCTCTATCCTATCCTATCCTGTATCATATCCTATCCTCTATCCTATCCTATCCTCTATCCTATTCTATCCTCTATCCTATATTATCCTCTATCCTATCCCATCCTCTATCCTATCCTATCCTCTATCCTATCCTATCCTCTATCCTATCCTATCCTCTATCCTATCCTATCCTCTATCCTATCCTATTCTCTATCCTATCCTATCCTCTATCCTATCCTATCCTCTATCCTATCCTATCCTCTATCATATCCTATCCTCTATCCTATCCTGTCCTGTATCCTATTCTATCCTCTATCCTATCCTGTCCTCTATCCTATCCTATCCTGTATCATATCCTATCCTCTATCCTATCCTATCCTCTATCCTATTCTATCCTCTATCCTAACCAATCCTACATCCTATTCTCTATCCTATCCTATCCTCTATCGTATCCTATCCTCCATCCTATCCAATCCTATATCGTATCCTCTATCCTATCCTATCCTCTATCCTATCCTATCCTCTATCCTATCCTCTATCCTATCCTATCCTCTATCCTATCCTATCCTCTATCCTATCCTATCCTCTATCCTATCCTATCCTCTATCCTATCCTATCCTCTATCCTATATTATCCTCTATCCTATTCTCTGTCCTATCCTATCCTCTATCCTATCCTATCCTCTATCCTATATTATCCTCTATCCTATCCCATCCTCTATCCTATCCTATCCTCTATCCTATCCTATCCTCTATCCTATCCTATCCTCTATCCTATCCTATTCTCTATCCTATCCTATCCTCTATCCTATCGTATCCTCTATCGTATCCTATCCTCTATCCTATCCTATCCTCTATCCTATCCTTATCCTCTATCGTATCCTATCCTCTATCCTATCCTATCCTCTATCCTATCCTATCATCTATCCTATCCTATCCTCTATCATATCCTATCCTCTATCCTATCCTATTCTGTATCCTATCCTGTCCTCTATCCTATCCTATCCTCTATCCTATCCTATCCTGTATCATATCCTATCCTCTATCCTATCCTTATCCTCTATCGTATCCTATCCTCTATCCTATCCTATCCTCTATCCTATCCTATCATCTATCCTATCCTATCCTCTATCATATCCTATCCTCTATCCTATCCTATCCTGTATCCTATCCTATCCTCTATCCTATCCTATCCTCTATCCTATCCTATCCTGTATCATATCCTATCCTCTATCCTATCCTATCCTCTATCCTATTCTATCCTCTATCCTATCCTATCCTCTATCATATCCTATCCTCTATCCTATCCTATCCTCAATCCTATCCTATGCTCTATCCTATCCTATCCTCTATCCTATATTATCCTCTATCCTATCCCATCCTCTATCCTATCCTATCCTCTATCCTATCCTATCCTCTATCCTATCCTATCCTCTATCCTATCCTATCCTCTATCCTATTGAATCCTATATCCTATCCTCTATCATATCCTATCCTCTATCCTATCCTATCCTCTATCCTATCCTTATCCTCTATCGTATCCTATCCTCTATCCTATCCTATCCTCTATCCTATCCTATCATCTATCCTATCCTATCCTCTATCATATATTATCCTCTATCCTATCCTATCCTCTATCCTATCCTATCATCTATCCTATCCTATCCTCTATCATATATTATCCTCTATCCTATCCTATCCTGTATCCTATCCTATCCTCTATCCTATCCTATCCTATCCTGTATCATATCCTATCCTCTATCCTATCCTATCCACTATCCTATCCTATCCTCTATCCTGTCCTATCCTCTATCATATCCTATCCTCTATCCTATCCTATCCTGTATCCTATCCTATCCTCTATCCTGTCCTATCCTCTATCATATCCTATCCTCTATCCTATCCTATCCTGTATCCTATCCTATCCTCTATCCTATCCTATCCTCTATCCTATCCTATCCTCTATCCTATATTATCCTCTATCCTATCCCATCCTCTATCCTATCCTATCCTCTATCCTATCCTATCCTCTATCCTATCCTATCCTCTATCCTATCCTATTCTCTATCCTATCCTATCCTGTATCCTATCCTATCCTCTATCCTATCCTATCCTCTATCCTATCCTATCCTCTATCCTATCCTATCCTCTATCCTATCCTATCCTCTATCCTATCCTATCCTCTATCCTATATTATCCTCTATCCTATCCTATCCTATACTCTATCGTATCCTATCCTCTATCCTATTAAATCCTATATCGTATCCTCTATCATATCCTATCATCTATTCTATCCTATCCTCTATCCTATCCTTATCCTCTATCGTATCCTATCCTCTATCCTATCCTATCCTCTATCCTATCCTATCATCTATCCTATCCTATCCTCTATCATATATTATCCTCTATCCTATCCTATCCTGTATCCTATCCTATCCTCTATCCTATCCTATCCTATCCTGTATCATATCCTATCCTCTATCCTATCCTATCCACTATCCTATTCTATCCTCTATCCTATCCTATCCTCTATCCTATCCTATCCTGTATCATATCCTATCCTCTATCCTATCCTATCCTCTATCCTATTCTATCCTCTATCCTAACCAATCCTACATCCTATTCTCTATCCTATCCTATCCTCTATCGTATCCTATCCTCCATCCTATCCAATCCTATATCCTATCCTCTATCCTATCCTATCCTCTATCCTATCCTATCCTCTATCCTATCCTATCCTCTATCCTATCCTATTCCTCTATCCTATCCTATCCTCTATCCTATCCTATCCTCTATCCTATCCTTATCCTCTATCGTATCCTATCCTCTATCCTATCCTATCCTCTATCCTATCCTATCATCTATCCTATCCTATCCTCTATCATATATTATCCTCTATCCTATCCTATCCTGTATCCTATCCTATCCTCTATCCTATCCTATCCTCTATCCTATCCTATCCTGTATCATATCCTATCCTCTATCCTATCCTATCCTCTATCCTATTCTATCCTCTATCCTATATTATCCTCTATCCTATCCCATCCTCTATCCTATCCTATCCTCTATCCTATCCTATCCTCTATCCTATCCTATCCTCTATCCTATCCTATCCTCTATCCTATCCTATTCTCTATCCTATCCTATCCTCTATCCTATCCTATCCTCTATCCTATCCTATCCTCTATCATATCCTATCCTCTATCCTATCCTGTCCTGTATCCTATTCTATCCTCTATCCTATCCTGTCCTCTATCCTATCCTATCCTGTATCATATCCTATCCTCTATCCTATCCTATCCTCTATCCTATTCTATCCTCTATCCTAACCAATCCTACATCCTATTCTCTATCCTATCCTATCCTCTATCGTATCCTATCCTCCATCCTATCCAATCCTATATCGTATCCTCTATCCTATCCTATCCTCTATCCTATCCTATCCTCTATCCTATCCTCTATCCTATCCTATCCTCTATCCTATCCTATCCTCTATCCTATCCTATCCTCTATCCTATCCTATCCTCTATCCTATCCTATCCTCTATCCTATATTATCCTCTATCCTATTCTCTGTCCTATCCTATCCTCTATCCTATCCTATCCTCTATCCTATATTATCCTCTATCCTATCCCATCCTCTATCCTATCCTATCCTCTATCCTATCCTATCCTCTATCCTATCCTATCCTCTATCCTATCCTATTCTCTATCCTATCCTATCCTCTATCCTATCGTATCCTCTATCGTATCCTATCCTCTATCCTATTAAATCCTATATCGTATCCTCTATCCTATCCTATCCTCTATCCTATCCTATACTCTATCCTATCCTATCCTCTATCCTATCCTATCCTCTATCCTATCCTATCCTCTATCCTATCCTATCCTCTATCCTATCCTATCCTCTATCCTATATTATCCTCTATCCTATCCTATCCTATCCTCTATCCTATCCTATCCTCTATCCTATCCTCTATCCTATCCTATTCTCTATCCTATCCTATCCTCTATCCTATCCTATCCTCTATCCTATCCTATCCTCTATCCTATCCTATCCTCTATCCTATCCTATCCTCTATCCTATCCTATCCTCTATCATATCCTATCCTCTATCCTATCCTATCCTCAATCCTATCCTATCCTCTATCCTATCCTATCCTCTATCCTATATTATCCTCTATCCTATCCCATCCTCTATCCCATCCTATCCTCTATCCTATCCTATCCTCTATCCTATCCTATCCTCTATCCTATCCTCTATCCTGTCCTATCCTCTATCATATCCTATCCTCTATCCTATCCTATCCTGTATCCTATCCTATCCTCTATCCTATCCTATCCTCTATCCTATCCTATCCTGTATCATATCCTATCCTCTATCCTATCCTATCCTCTTTCCTATTCTATCCTCTATCCTATCCTATCCTCTATCCTATCCCATCCTCTATCCTATCCTATCCTCTATCCTATCCTATCCTCTATCGTATCCTATCCTCTATCCTATTAAATCCTATATCGTATCCTCTATCCTATCCTATCCTCTATCCTATCCTATCCTCTATCCTATATTATCCTCTATCCTATCCTATCCTATACTCTATCGTATCCTATCCGCTATCCTATTAAATCCTATATCGTATCCTCTATCATATCCTATCCTCTATCCTATCCTATCCTCTATCCTATCCTTATCCTCTATCGTATCCTATCCTCTATCCTATCCTATCCTCTATCCTATCCTATCCTCTATCCTATCCTATCCTCTATCCTATCCTATCCTCTATCCTATACTATCCTCTATCCTATCCTATCCTATCCTCTATCATATCCTATCCTCTATCCTATCCTATCCTCAATCCTATCCTATGCTCTATCCTATCCTATCCTCTATCCTATATTATTCTCTATCCTATCCCATCCTCTATCCTATCCTATCCTCTATCCTATCCTATCCTCTATCCTATCCTATCCTCTATCCTATCCTAGTCTCTATCCTATCCTATCCTCTATCCTGTCCTATCCTCTATCATATCCTATCCTCTATCCTATCCTATCCTGTATCCTATCCTATCCTCTATCCTATCCTATACTCTATCCTATCCTATCCTCTATCCTATACTATCCTCTATCCTATCCTATCCTATCCTCTATCATATCCTATCCTCTATCCTATCCTATCCTCAATCCTATCCTATGCTCTATCCTATCCTATCCTCTATCCTATATTATTCTCTATCCTATCCCATCCTCTATCCTATCCTATCCTCTATCCTATCCTATCCTCTATCCTATCCTATCCTCTATCCTATCCTATCATCTATCCTATCCTATCCTCTATCATATCCTATCCTCTATCCTATCCTATCCTGTATCCTATCCTATCCTCTATCCTATCCTATCCTCTATCCTAACCTATCCTGTATCATATCCTATCCTCTATCCTATCCTATCCTCTATCCTATTCTATCCTCTATCCTATCCTATCCTCTATCCTATCCTATCCTCTATCCTATCCTATCCTCTATCCTATCCTATCCTCTATCCTATCCTATCCTCTATCCTATCCTATCCTCTATCCTATCCTATCCTCTATCATATCCTATCCTCTATCCTATCCTATCCTCTATCCTATCCTATTCTCTATCCTATCCTATCCTCTATCCTATCCTATCCTCTGTCCTATCCTATCCTCTATCCTATCCTATCCTCTATCCTATCCTATCCTCTATCGTATCCTATCCTCTATCCTATTAAATCCTATATCGTATCCTCTATCCTATCCCATCCTCTATCCTATCCTATCCTCTATCCTATCCTATCCTCTATCCTATCCTATCCGCTATCCTATCCAATCCTATATCCTATTCTCTGTCCTATCCTATCCTCTATCCTATCCTATCCTCTATCCTATATTATCCTCTATCCTATCCCATCCTCTATCCTATCCTATCCTCTATCCTATCCTATCCTCTATCCTATCCTATCCTCTATCCTATCCTATTCTCTATCCTATCCTATCCTCTAACCTATTGCATCCTCTATCGTATCCTATCCTCTGTCCTATTAAATCCTATATCGTATCCTCTATCC
>NW_027489474.1:0-41008 GCF_050948215.1 Halictus rubicundus
GGATAGAGGATAGGATAGGATAGAGGATACTATAGGATAGAGGATCGGATAGAGGATAGGATAGGATAGAGGATAGGATAGGATAGAGGATAGTATAGGATAGAGGATAGGATAGAATAGAGGATAGGATAGGATAGAGGATAGGATAGGAAAAAGTATAGGATAGGATAGGATAGAGGATAGGATAGGATAGAGGATAGGATAGAATAGAGGATAGGATTGGATAGAGGATAGGATAGGATAGAGGATAGGATAGAGGATAGGATAGAGTATAGGATGGAGGATAGGATAGAGGGTAGGATAGAGGATCGGATAGAGGATAGGATAGGATAGAGGATAGGATAGGATAGAGGATAGTATAGGATAGAGGATAGGATAGAATAGAGGATAGGATAGGATAGAGGATAGGATAGGAAAAGTATAGGATAGGAAGGATAGAGGATAGGATAGGATAGAGGATAGGATAGAGATAGAGGATAGGATAGGATAGAGGATAGGATAGGATAGAGGATAGGATAGGATAGAGGATAGGATAGGATAGAGGATAGGATAGGATAGAGGATAGGATAGGATAGAGGATAGGATAGGATAGAGGATAGGATAGGATAGGATAGAGGATATAATAGGATTGAGGAAAGGATAGGATAGAGGATAGGATAGGATAGAGGATAGGATAGGAAAGAGGATAGGATAGGATAGAGGATAGGATAGGATAGAGGTTAGGATAGGATAGAGGATAGGATAGGATAGAGGATAGGATGGGATAGAGGATAGGATAGGATAGAGGATAGGATAGAATAGAGGATAGGATTGGATAGAGGATAGGATAGAGGATAGGATAGAGGATAGGATAGAGGATAGGATAGGATAGAGGATAGGATAGGATAGAGGATAGGATAGGATAGAGGATAGGATAGGATAGGATAGAGGATATAATAGGATTGAGGAAAGGATAGGATAGAGGATAGGATAGGATAGAGGATAGGATAGGAAAGAGGATAGGATAGGATAGAGGATAGGATAGAATAGAGGATAGGATAGAGGTTAGGATAGGATAGAGGATAGTGTAGGATAGAGGATAGGATAGAATAGAGGATAGGATAGGATAGAGGATAGGATAGGAAAAGGATAGGATAGGATAGGATAGAGGATAGGATAGGATAGAGGATAGGATAGAATAGAGGATAGGATTGGATAGAGGATAGGATAGGATAGAGGATAGGATAGGAAAAGTATAGGATAGGATAGGATAGAGGATAGGATAGGATAGAGGATAGGATAGAATAGAGGATAGGATAGGATAGAGGATAGGATAGGATAGAGGATAGGATAGGATAGAGGATAGGATAGGATAGAGGATAGGATAGGATAGAGGATAGGATAGGATAGAGGATAGGATAGGATAGAGGATAGGATAGGATAGAGGATAGGATAGGATAGGGGATAGGATAGGATAGGATAGAGGATATAATAGGATTGAGGAAGGATAGGATAGAGGATAGGATAGGATAGAGGATAGGATAGGAAAGAGGATAGGATAGGATAGAGGATAGGATAGGATAGAGGTTAGGATAGGATAGAGGATAGGATAGGATAGAGGATAGGATGGGATAGAGGATAGGATAGGATAGAGGATAGGATAGAATAGAGGATAGGATTGGATAGAGGATAGGATAGAGGATAGGATAGAGGATAGGATAGAGGATAGGATAGGATAGAGGATAGGATAGGATAGAGGATAGGATAGGATAGAGGATAGGATAGGATAGAGGATAGGATAGGATAGGATAGAGGATATAATAGGATTGAGGAAAGGATAGGATAGAGGATAGGATAGGATAGAGGATAGGATAGGAAAGAGGATAGGATAGGATAGACGATAGGATAGAATAGAGGATAGGATAGAGGTTAGGATAGGATAGAGGATAGTATAGGATAGAGGATAGGATAGAATAGAGGATAGGATAGGATAGAGGATAGGATAGGAAAAAGGATAGGATAGGATAGGATAGAGGATAGGATAGGATAGAGGATAGGATAGAATAGAGGATAGGATTGGATAGAGGATAGGATAGGATAGAGGATAGGATAGGATAGAGGATAGGATAGGATAGAGGATAGGATAGGATAGAGGATAGGATAGGATAGAGGATACGATAGGATAGAGGATAGGATAGGATAGAGGATAGGATAGGATAGAGGATAGTATAGGATAGAGGATAGGATAGAATAGAGGATAGGATAGGATAGAGGATAGTATAGGATAGAGGATAGGATAGAATAGAGGATAGGATAGGATAAAGGATAGGATAGGATAGAGGATAGGATAGGATAGGATAGAGGATTAGGATAGGATAGGATAGAGGATATAATAGGATAGAGGATATAATAGGATTGAGGAAAGGATAGGATAGAGGATAGGATAGGATAGAGGATAGGATAGGAAAGAGGATAGGATAGGATAGAGGATAGGATAGAATAGAGGATAGGATAGATGTTAGGATAGGATAGAGGATAGTATAGGATAGAGGATAGGATAGGATAGAGGATAGGATAGGAAAAAGGATAGGATAGGATAGGATAGAGGATAGGATAGGATAGAGGATAGGATAGAATAGAGGATAGGATTGGATAGAGGATAGGATAGGATAGAGGATAGGATAGGATAGAGGATAGGATAGGATAGAGGATAGGATAGGATAGAGGATAGGATAGGATAGAGGATACGATAGGATAGAGGATAGGATAGGATAGAGGATAGGATAGGATAGAGGATAGTATAGGATAGAGGATAGGATAGAATAGAGGATAGGATAGGATAGAGGATAGTATAGGATAGAGGATAGGATAGAATAGAGGATAGGATAGGATAAGGATAGGATAGGATAGAGGATAGGATAGGATAGGATAGAGGATAGGATAGGATAGAGGATAGGATAGGATAGAGGATAGGATAGGATAGAGGATAGGATAGGTTAGAGGATAGGATAGGATAGAGGATAGGATAGGATAGAGGATAGGATAGGATAGAGGATAGGATAGAGGATAGGATAGAGGATAGGATAGGATAGAGGATAGGATAGGATAGAGGATAGGATAGGATAGAGGATAGAGGATAGGATAGGATAGAGGATAGGATAGGATAGAGGATAGGATAGGATAGAGGATCGGATAGAGGATAGGATAGGATAGAGGATAGGATAGGATGGAGGATAGGATAGAATAGAGGATAGGATAGGATAGAGGATAGGATAGAGGATAGGATAGAGTATAGGATAGAGGATAGGATTGAGGGTAGGATAGAGGATCGGATAGAGGATAGGATAGGATAGAGGGAAGGATATAATAGAGGATAGGATAGGTAATTGGATAGGATAGAGGATAGGATAAGGTAGAGGATAGTATAGGATAGAGGATAGGATAGGATAGAGGATAGGATAGGACAGAGGATAGGACAGGATAGAGGATAGGATAGGATAGAGGATAGGATAGGATAGAGGATAGGATAGGATAGAGGATAGAATAGGATAGAGGATAGGATAGGATAGAGGATAGGATAGAGGATAGGATAGAGTATAGGATAGAGGATAGGATAGAGGGTAGGATAGAGGATCGGATAGAGGATAGGATAGGATAGAGGAAAGGATATAATAGAGGATAGGATAGGTAATTGGATAGGATAGAGGATAGGATAAGGTAGAGGATAGTATAGGATAGAGGATAGGATAGGATAGAGGACAGGATCGGATAAAGGATAGGATAGGATAGAGGATAGGATAGGATAGAGGATAGGATAGGATAGAGGATAGGATAGGATATAGGATAGGATAGGATAGAGGATAGGATAGGATAGAGGATAGGATAGGATAGAGGATAGGATAGGATACAGGATAGGATAGGATAGAGGATAGGATAGGATAGAGGATAGGATAGAGGATAGGATAGCATAGAGGATAGGATAGGATAGAGGATCGGATAGAAGATAGGATAGGATAGAGGATAGGATAGGATAGAGGATAGTATATGATAGAGGATAGGATAGAATAGAGGATAGGATAGGATAGAGGATAGGATAGGATAGAGGATAGGTTAGAGGATAGGATAGAGGATAGCATAGAGGATAGGATAGAGGATAGGATAGGATAGAGGATAGGATATGATAGAGGATAGGATAGGATAGGATAGAGGATAGGATAGGATAGAGGATAGGATATGATAGAGGATAGGATAGGATAGGATAGAGGATAGGATAGGATAGGATAGAGGATAGGATAGGATAGAGGATAGGATAGAGGATAGGATAGAGGATAGGATAGAGGGTAGGATAGAGGATAGGATAGGATACAGGAAAGGATATAATAGAGGATAGGATAGGTAATTGGATAGGATAGAGGATAGGATAAGGTAGAGGATAGTATAGGATAGAGGATAGGATAGGATAGAGGATAGGATCGGATAAAGGATAGGATAGGATAGAGGATAGGATAGGATAGAGGATAGGATAGGATAGAGGATAGGATAGGATAGAGGATAGGATAGGATAGAGGATAGGATAGGATAGAGGATAGGATAGGATAGAGGATAGGATAGGATAGAGGATAGGATAGGATAGAGGATAGGATAGGATAGAGGATAGGATAGAGGATAGGATAGGATAGAGGATAGGATAGGTAATTGGATAGGATAGAGTATAGGATAAGGTAGATGATAGGATAGGATAGAGGATATATAGGATAGAGGATAGGATAGGATAGAGGGTAGGATAGGATAAAGCATAGGATAGGATAGAGGATAGGATAGGATAGAGGATAGGATAGGATAGAGGATAGGATAGGATTGAGGATAGGATAGGATAGAGGATATAATAGGATTGAGGAAAGGATAGGATAGAGGATAGGATAGGATAGAGGATAGGATAGGATAGAGGATGGGATAGGAAAGAGGGTAGGATAGGATAGAGGATAGGATAGGATAGAGGATAGGATAGGATAGAGGATAGGATAGGTTAGAGGATAGGATAGGATAGAGGATAGAATAGGATAGAGGATAGGATAGGATAGAGAATAGGATAGGATAGAGGATCGGATAGAGGATAGGATAGGATAGAGGATAGGATAGGATGGAGGATAGGATAGAATAGAGGATAGGATAGGATAGAGGATAGGATAGGATAGAGGATAGGTTAGAGGATAGGATAGAGGATAGGATAGAGGATAGGATAGAGGATAGGATAGGATAGAGGATAGGATATGATAGAGGATAGGATAGGATAGGATAGAGGATAGGATAGGATAGGATAGAGGATAGGATAGGATAGGATAGAGGATAGGATAGGATAGGATAGAGGATAGGATAGGATAGAGGATAGGATAGAGGGTAGGATAGAGGATCGGATAGAGGATAGGATAGGATACAGGAAAGGATATAATAGAGGATAGGATAGGTAATTGGATAGGATAGAGGATAGGATAAGGTAGAGGATAGTATAGGATAGAGGATAGGATAGGATAGAGGATAGGATCGGATAAAGGATAGGATAGGATAGAGGATAGGATAGGATAGAGGATAGGATAGGATAGAGGATAGGATAGGATAGAGGATAGGATAGGATAGAGGATAGGATAGGATAGAGGATAGGATAGGATAGAGGATAGGATAGGATAGAGGATAGGATAGGATAGAGGATAGGATAGAGGATAGGATAGGATAGAGGATAGGATAGGATAGAGGATAGGATAGGATAGAGGATAGGATAGGATAGAGGATAGGATAGGATAGAGGATAGGATAGGATAGAGGATAGGATAGGTTAGAGGATAGGATAGGTAATTGGATAGGATAGAGTATAGGATAAGGTAGATGATAGGATAGGATAGAGGATATAATTAGGATAGAGGATAGGATAGGATAGAGGATAGGATAGGATAAAGCATAGGATAGGATAGAGGATAGGATAGGATAGAGGATAGGATAGGATAGAGGATAGGATAGGATTGATGATAGGATAGGATAGAGGATATAATAGGATTGAGGAAAGGATACGATAGAGGATAGGATAGGATAGAGGATAGGATAGGATAGAGGATGGGATAGGAAAGAGGGTAGGATAGGATAGAGGATAGGATAGGATAGAGGATAGGATAGGATAGAGGATAGGATAGGTTAGAGGATAGGATAGGATAGAGGATAGAATAGGATAGAGGATAGGATAGGGTAGAGAATAGGATAGGATAGAGGATCGGATAGAGGATAGGATAGGATAGAGGATAGGATAGGATGGAGGATAGGATAGAATAGAGGATAGGATAGGATAGAGGATAGGATAGGATAGAGGATAGGATAGGATAGAGGATAGGATAGGATAGAGGATAGGATAGGATAGAGGATAGGATAGGATAGAGGATAGGATAGGTATTGGATAGGATAGAGTATAGGATAAGGTAGATGATAGGATAGGATAGAGGATATAATAGGATAGAGGATAGGATAGGATAGAGGATAGGATAGGATAGAGGATAGGATAGGATAAGCATAGGATAGGATAGAGGATAGGATAGGATAGAGGATAGGATAGGATAGAGGATAGGATAGGATTGAGGATAGGATAGGATAGAGGATATAATAGGATTGAGGAAAGGATAGGATAGAGGATAGGATAGGATAGAGGATAGGATAGGATAGAGGATGGGATAGGAAAGAGGGTAGGATAGGATAGAGGATAGGATAGGATAGAGGATAGGATAGGATAGAGGATAGGATAGGTTAGAGGATAGGATAGGATAGAGGATAGAATAGGATAGAGGATAGGATAGGATAGAGAATAGGATAGGATAGAGGATCGGATAGAGGATAGGATAGGATAGAGGATAGGGATAGGATGGAGGATAGGATAGAATAGATGATAGGATAGGATAGAGGATAGGATAGGATAGAGGATAGGATAGGATAGAGGATAGGATAGGATAGAGGATAGGATAGGATAGAGGATAGGATAGGATAGAGGATAGGATAGGATAGAGGATCGGATAGAGGATAGGATAGGATAGAGGATAGGATAGGATAGAGGATAGGATAGGATAGAGGATAGGATAGGATAGAGGATGGGATAGGAAAGAGGGTAGGATAGGATAGAGGATAGGATAGGATAGAGGATAGGATAGGATAGAGGATAGGATAGGTTAGAGGATAGGATAGGATAGAGGATAGAATAGGATAGAGGATAGGATAGGGTAGAGAATAGGATAGGATAGAGGATCGGATAGAGGATAGGATAGGATAGAGGATAGGATAGGATGGAGGATAGGATAGAATAGAGGATAGGATAGGATAGAGGATAGGATAGGATAGAGGATAGGATAGGATAGAGGATAGGATAGGATAGAGGATAGGATAGGATAGAGGATAGGATAGGATAGAGGATCGGATAGAGGATAGGATACGATAGAGGATAGGATAGGATAGAGGATAGGATAGGATAGAGGATGGGATAGGAAGAGGGTAGGATAGGATAGAGGATAGGATAGGATAGAGGATAGGATAGGATAGAGGATAGGATAGGTTAGAGGATAGGATAGGATAGAGGATAGAATAGGATAGAGGATAGGATAGGGTAGAGAATAGGATAGGATAGAGGATCGGATAGAGGATAGGATAGGATAGAGGATAGGATAGGATGGAGGATAGGATAGAATAGAGGATAGGATAGGATAGAGGATAGGATAGGATAGAGGATAGGATAGGATAGAGGATAGGATAGGATAGAGGATAGGATAGGATAGAGGATAGGATAGGATAGAGGATAGGATAGGTAATTGGATAGGATAGAGTATAGGATAAGGTAGATGATAGGATAGGATAGAGGATATAATAGGATAGAGGATAGGATAGGATAGAGGATAGGATAGGATAGAGGATAGGATAGGATAAAGCATAGGATAGGATAGAGGATAGGATAGGATAGAGGATAGGATAGGATAGAGGATAGGATAGGATTGAGGATAGGATAGGATAGAGGATATAATAGGATTGAGGAAAGGATAGGATAGAGGATAGGATAGGATAGAGGATAGGATAGGATAGAGGATGGGATAGGAAAGAGGGTAGGATAGGATAGAGGATAGGATAGGATAGAGGATAGGATAGGATAGAGGATAGGATAGGTTAGAGGATAGGATAGGATAGAGGATAGAATAGGATAGAGGAATAGGATAGGATAGAGAATAGGATAGGATAGAGGATCGGATAGAGGATAGGATAGGATAGAGGATAGGATAGGATGGAGGATAGGATAGATAGAGGATAGGATAGGATAGAGGATAGGATAGGATAGAGGATAGGATAGGATAGAGGATAGGATAGGATAGAGGATAGGATAGGATAGAGGATAGGATAGGATAGAGGATAGGATAGGATAGAGGATCGGATAGAGGATAGGATAGGATAGAGGATAGGATAGGATAGAGGATAGTATAGGATAGAGGATAGGATAGGATAGAGGATAGGATAGGATAGAGGATAGGATAGGATAGAGGATAGGATAGGATAGAGGATAGGATAGGATAGAGGATAGGATAGGATAGAGGATAGGATAGGATAGAGGATAGGATAGGATAGAGGATAGGATAGGATAGAGGATAGGATAGGTATTGGATAGGATAGAGTATAGGATAAGGTAGATGATAGGATAGGATAGAGGATAGGATAGGTTAGAGGATAGGATAGGATAGAGGATAGAATAGGATAGAGGATAGGATAGGGTAGAGAATAGGATAGGATAGAGGATCGGATAGAGGATAGGATAGGATAGAGGATAGGATAGGATGGAGGATAGGATAGAATAGAGGATAGGATAGGATAGAGGATAGGATAGGATAGAGGATAGGATAGGATAGAGGATAGGATAGGATAGAGGATAGGATAGGATAGAGGATAGGATAGGATAGAGGATAGGATAGGATAGAGGATAGGATAGGATAGAGGATAGGATAAGGTAGATGATAGGATAGGATAGAGGATATAATAGGATAGAGGATAGGATAGGATAGAGGATAGGATAGGATAGAGGATAGGATAGGATAAAGCATAGGATAGGATAGAGGATAGGATAGGATAGAGGATAGGATAGGATAGAGGATAGGATAGGATTGAGGATAGGATAGGATAGAGGATATAATAGGATTGAGGAAAGGATAGGATAGAGGATAGGATAGGATAGAGGATAGGATAGGATAGAGGATGGGATAGGAAAGAGGGTAGGATAGGATAGAGGATAGGATAGGATAGAGGATAGGATAGGATAGAGGATAGGATAGGTTAGAGGATAGGATAGGATAGAGGATAGAATAGGATAGAGGATAGGATAGGATAGAGAATAGGATAGGATAGAGGATCGGATAGAGGATAGGATAGGATAGAGGATAGGATAGGATGGAGGATAGGATAGAATAGAGGATAGGATAGGATAGAGGATAGGATAGGATAGAGGATAGGATAGGATAGAGGATAGGATAGGATAGAGGATAGGATAGGATAGAGGATAGGATAGGATAGAGGATCGGATAGAGGATAGGATAGGATAGAGGATAGGATAGGATAGAGGATAGTATAGGATAGAGGATAGGATAGGATAGAGGATAGGATAGGTTAGAGGATAGGAGAGGATAGAGGATAGAATAGGATAGAGGATAGGATAGGATAGAGAATAGGATAGGATAGAGGATCGGATAGAGGATAGGATAGGATAGAGGATAGGATAGGATGGAGGATAGGATAGAATAGAGGATAGGATAGGAAAGAGGATAGGATAGGATAGAGGATAGGATAGGATAGATGATAGGATAGGATAGAGGATAGGATAGGATAGAGGATAGGATAGGATAGAGGATAGGATAGGATAGAGGATAGGATAGGATAGAGGATAGGATACGATAGAGGATAGGATAGGATAGAGGATAGGATAGGATAGAGGATAGGATAGGATAGAGGATAGGATAGGATAGAGGATAGGATAGGATAGAGGATAGGATAGGATAGAGGATCGGATAGAGGATAGGATAGGATAGAGGATAGGATAGGATAGAGGATAGGATAGGATAGAGGATAGTATAGGATAGAGGATAGGATAGAATAGAGGATAGGATAGGATAGAGGATAGGATAGGAAAAAGTATAGGATAGGATAGGATAGAGGATAGGATAGGATAGAGGATAGGATAGAATAGAGGATAGGATTGGATAGAGGATAGGATAGAGGATAGGATAGAGGATAGGATAGAGGATAGGATAGGATAGAGGATAGGATAGGATAGAGGATAGGATAGGATAGAGGATAGGATAGGACAGAGGATAGGATAGGATAGAGGATAGGATAGGAAAAAGTATAGGATAGGATAGGATAGAGGATAGGATAGGATAGAGGATAGGATAGAATAGAGGATAGGATTGGATAGAGGATAGGATAGGATAGAGAATAGGATAGGATAGAGGATATAATAGGATTGAGGAAAGGATAGGATAGAGGATAGGATAGGATAGAGGATAGGATAGGAAAGAGGATAGGACAGGATAGAGGATAGGATAGGATAGAGGATAGGATAGGATAGAGGATAGGATAGGATAGAGGATAGAATAGGATAGAGGATAGAATAGGATAGAGGATAGGATAGAGGATAGGATAGAGTATAGGATAGAGGATAGGATAGAGGGTAGGATAGAGGATCGGATAGAGGATAGGATAGGATAGAGGAAAGGATATAATAGAGGATAGGATAGGTAATTGGATAGGATAGAGGATAGGATAAGGTAGAGGATAGTATAGGATAGAGGATAAGATCGGATAAAGGATAGGATAGGATAGAGGATAGGATAGGATAGAGGATAGGATAGGATAGAGGATAGGATAGGATAGAGGATAGGATAGGATAGGGGATAGGATAGGATAGAGGATAGGATAGGATAGAGGATAGGATAGGATAGAGGATAGGATAGGATAGAGGATAGGATAGGATAGAGGATAGGATAGGATAGAGGATAGGATAGGATAGAGGATAGGATAGGTAATTGGATAGGATAGAGTATAGGATAAGGTAGATGATAGGATAGGATAGAGGATATAATAGGATAGAGGATAGGATAGGATAGAGGATAGGATAGGATAGAGGATAGGATAGGATAAAGCATAGGATAGGATAGAGGATAGGATAGGATAGAGGATAGGATAGGATAGAGGATAGGATAGGATTGAGGATAGGATAGGATAGAGGATATAATAGGATTGAGGAAAGGATAGGATAGAGGATAGGATAGGATAGAGGATAGGATAGGATAGAGGATGGGATAGGAAAGAGGGTAGGATAGGATAGAGGATAGGATAGGATAGAGGATAGGATAGGATAGAGGATAGGATAGGTTAGAGGATAGGATAGGATAGAGGATAGAATAGGATAGAGGATAGGATAGGATAGAGAATAGGATAGGATAGAGGATCGGATAGAGGATAGGATAGGATAGAGGATAGGATAGGATGGAGGATAGGATAGGATAGAATAGAGGATAGGATAGGTTAGAGGATAGGATAGGATAGAGGATAGGATAGGATAGAGGATAGGATAGGATAGAGGATAGGATAGGATAGAGGATAGGATAGGATAGAGGATAGGATAGGATAGAGGATAGGATAGGATAGAGGATAGGATAGGATAGAGGATAGGATAGGATAGAGGATAGGATAGGATAGAGGATAGGATAGGATAGAGGATAGGATAGGATAGAGGATAGGATAGGATAGAGGATAGGATAGGATAGAGGATCGGATAGAGGATAGGATAGGATAGAGGATAGGATAGGATAGAGGATAGTATAGGATAGAGGATAGGATAGAATAGAGGATAGGATAGGATAGAGGATAGGATAGGAAAAAGTATAGGATAGGATAGGATAGAGGATAGGATAGGATAGAGGATAGGATAGAATAGAGGATAGGATTGGATAGAGGATAGGATAGAGGATAGGATAGAGGATAGGATAGAGGATAGGATAGGATAGAGGATAGGATAGGATAGAGGATAGGATAGGATAGAGGATAGGATAGGATAGGATAGAGGATAGGATAGGATAGAGGATAGGATAGGATAGAGGAGAGGATAGGATAGAGGATCGGATAGAGGATAGGATAGGATAGAGGATAGGATAGGATAGAGGATAGTATAGGATAGAGGATAGGATAGGATAGAGGATAGGATAGGTTAGAGGATAGGAGAGGATAGAGGATAGGATAGGATAGAGGATAGGATAGAATAGAGGATAGGATAGGATAGAGGATAGTATAGGATAGAGGATAGGATAGAATAGAGGATAGGGTAGGATAAAGGATAGGATAGGATAGCGGATAGGATAGGATAGGATAGAGGATAGAATAGGATAGAGGATAGGATAGGATAGAGAATAGGATAGGATAGAGGATCGGATAGAGGATAGGATAGGATAGAGGATAGGATAGGATGGAGGATAGGATAGAATAGAGGATAGGATAGGATAGAGGATAGGATAGGATAGAGGATAGGATAGGATAGAGGATAGGATAGGATAGAGGATAGGATAGGATAGAGGAGAGGATAGGATAGAGGATCGGATAGAGGATAGGATAGGATAGAGGATAGGATAGGATAGAGGATAGTATAGGATAGAGGATAGGATAGGATAGAGGATAGGATAGGTTAGAGGATAGGAGAGGATAGAGGATAGAATAGGATAGAGGATAGGATAGGATAGAGAATAGGATAGGATAGAGGATCGGATAGAGGATAGGATAGGATAGAGGATAGGATAGGATGGAGGATAGGATAGAATAGAGGATAGGATAGGATAGAGGATAGGATAGGATAGAGGATAGGATAGGATAGAGGATAGGATAGGATAGAGGATAGGATAGGATAGAGGAGAGGATAGGATAGAGGATCGGATAGAGGATAGGATAGGATAGAGGATAGGATAGGATAGAGGATAGTATAGGATAGAGGATAGGATAGGATAGAGGATAGGATAGGTTAGAGGATAGGAGAGGATAGAGGATAGAATAGGATAGAGGATAGGATAGGATAGAGAATAGGATAGGATAGAGGATCGGATAGAGGATAGGATAGGATAGAGGATAGGATAGGATGGAGGATAGGATAGAATAGAGGATAGGATAGGATAGAGGATAGGATAGGATAGAGGATAGGATAGGATAGATGATAGGATAGGATAGAGGATAGGATAGGATAGAGGATAGGATAGGATAGAGGATAGGATAGGATAGAGGATAGGATAGGATAGAGGATAGGATACGATAGAGGATAGGATAGGATAGAGGATAGGATAGGATAGAGGATAGGATAGGATAGAGGATAGGATAGGATAGAGGATAGGATAGGATAGAGGATAGGATAGGATAGAGGATCGGATAGAGGATAGGATAGGATAGAGGATAGGATAGGATAGAGGATAGTATAGGATAGAGGATAGGATAGAATAGAGGATAGGATAGGATAGAGGATAGGATAGGAAAAAGTATAGGATAGGATAGGATAGAGGATAGGATAGGATAGAGGATAGGATAGAATAGAGGATAGGATTGGATAGAGGATAGGATAGAGGATAGGATAGAGGATAGGATAGGATAGAGGATAGGATAGGATAGAGGATAGGATAGGATAGAGGATAGGATAGGATAGAGGATAGGATAGGACAGAGGATAGGATAGGATAGAGGATAGGATAGGAAAAAGAATAGGATAGGATAGGATAGAGGATAGGATAGGATAGAGGATAGGATAGAATAGAGGATAGGATTGGATAGAGGATAGGATAGGATAGAGAATAGGATAGGATAGAGGATATAATAGGATTGAGGAAAGGATAGGATAGAGGATAGGATAGGATAGAGGATAGGATAGGAAAGAGGATAGGACAGGATAGAGGATAGGATAGGATAGAGGATAGGATAGGATAGAGGATAGGATAGGATAGAGGATAGAATAGGATAGAGGATAGGATAGGATAGAGGATAGGATAGAGGATAGGATAGAGTATAGGATAGAGGATAGGATAGAGGGTAGGATAGAGGATCGGATAGAGGATAGGATAGGATAGAGGAAAGGATATAATAGAGGATAGGATAGGTAATTGGATAGGATAGAGGATAGGATAAGGTAGAGGATAGTATAGGATAGAGGATAGGATAGGATAGAGGATAGGATCGGATAAAGGATAGGATAGGATAGAGGATAGGATAGGATAGAGGATAGGATAGGATAGAGGATAGGATAGGATAGAGGATAGGATAGGATAGAGGATAGGATAGGATAGAGGATAGGATAGGATAGAGGATAGGATAGGATAGAGGATAGGATAGGATAGAGGATAGGATAGGATAGAGGATAGGATAGGATAGAGGATAGGATAGGTTAGAGGATAGGAGAGGATAGAGGATAGAATAGGATAGAGGATAGGATAGGATAGAGAATAGGATAGGATAGAGGATCGGATAGAGGATAGGATAGGATAGAGGATAGGATAGGATGGAGGATAGGATAGAATAGAGGATAGGATAGGATAGAGGATAGGATAGGATAGAGGATAGGATAGGATAGATGATAGGATAGGATAGAGGATAGGATAGGATAGAGGATAGGATAGGATAGAGGATAGGATAGGATAGAGGATAGGATACGATAGAGGATAGGATAGGATAGAGGATAGGATAGGATAGAGGATAGGATAGGATAGAGGATAGGATAGGATAGAGGATAGGATAGGATAGAGGATAGGATAGGATAGAGGATCGGATAGAGGATAGGATAGGATAGAGGATAGGATAGGATAGAGGATAGGATAGGATAGAGGATAGTATAGGATAGAGGATAGGATAGAATAGAGGATAGGATAGGATAGAGGATAGGATAGGAAAAAGTATAGGATAGGATAGGATAGAGGATAGGATAGAATAGAGGATAGGATTGGATAGAGGATAGGATAGAGGATAGGATAGAGGATAGGATAGAGGATAGGATAGGATAGAGGATAGGATAGGATAGAGGATAGGATAGGATAGAGGATAGGATAGGACAGAGGATAGGATAGGATAGAGGATAGGATAGGAAAAAGTATAGGATAGGATAGGATAGAGGATAGGATAGGATAGAGGATAGGATAGAATAGAGGATAGGATTGGATAGAGGATAGGATAGGATAGAGAATAGGATAGGATAGAGGATATAATAGGATTGAGGAAAGGATAGGATAGAGGATAGGATAGGATAGAGGATAGGATAGGAAAGAGGATAGGACAGGATAGAGGATAGGATAGGATAGAGGATAGGATAGGATAGAGGATAGGATAGGATAGAGGATAGAATAGGATAGAGGATAGGATAGGATAGAGGATAGGATAGAGGATAGGATAGAGTATAGGATAGAGGATAGGATAGAGGGTAGGATAGAGGATCGGATAGAGGATAGGATAGGATAGAGGAAAGGATATAATAGAGGATAGGATAGGTAATTGGATAGGATAGAGGATAGGATAATGTAGAGGATAGTATAGGATAGAGGATAAGATCGGATAAAGGATAGGATAGGATAGAGGATAGGATAGGATAGAGGATAGGATAGGATAGAGGATAGGATAGGATAGGGGATAGGATAGGATAGAGGATAGGATAGGATAGAGGATAGGATAGGATAGAGGATAGGATAGGATAGAGGATAGGATAGGATAGAGGATAGGATAGGATAGAGGATAGGATAGGATAGAGGATAGGATAGGTAATTGGATAGGATAGAGTATAGGATAAGGTAGATGATAGGATAGGATAGAGGATATAATAGGATAGAGGATAGGATAGGATAGAGGATAGGATAGGATAGAGGATAGGATAGGATAAAGCATAGGATAGGATAGAGGATAGGATAGGATAGAGGATAGGATAGGATAGAGGATAGGATAGGATTGAGGATAGGATAGGATAGAGGATATAATAGGATTGAGTAAAGGATAGGATAGAGGATAGGATAGGATAGAGGATAGGATAGGATAGAGGATAGGATCGGATAGAGGATAGGATAGGATAGAGGATAGGATAGGATAGAGGATAGTATAGGATAGAGGATAGGATAGAATAGAGGATAGGATAGGATAGAGGATAGGATAGGAAAAAGTATAGGATAGGATAGGATAGAGGATAGGATAGGATAGAGGATAGGATAGAATAGAGGATAGGATTGGATAGAGGATAGGATAGAGGATAGGATAGAGGATAGGATAGAGGATAGGATAGGATAGAGGATAGGATAGGATAGAGGATAGGATAGGATAGAGGATAGGATAGGATAGAGGATAGGATAGGATAGAGGATAGGATAGGATAGAGGATAGGATAGGATAGAGGATAGGATAGGATAGAGGATCGGATAGAGGATAGGATAGGATAGAGGATAGGATAGGATAGAGGATAGTATAGGATAGAGGATAGGATAGAATAGAGGATAGGATAGGATAGAGGATAGGATAGGAAAAAGTATAGGATAGGATAGGATAGAGGATAGGATAGGATAGAGGATAGGATAGAATAGAGGATAGGATTGGATAGAGGATAGGATAGAGGATAGGATAGAGGATAGGATAGGATAGAGGATAGGATAGGATAGAGGATAGGATAGGATAGAGGATAGGATAGGATAGAGGATAGGATAGGACAGAGGATAGGATAGGATAGAGGATAGGATAGGAAAAAGAATAGGATAGGATAGGATAGAGGATAGGATAGGATAGAGGATAGGATAGAATAGAGGATAGGATTGGATAGAGGATAGGATAGGATAGAGAATAGGATAGGATAGAGGATATAATAGGATTGAGGAAAGGATAGGATAGAGGATAGGATAGGATAGAGGATAGGATAGGAAAGAGGATAGGACAGGATAGAGGATAGGATAGGATAGAGGATAGGATAGGATAGAGGATAGGATAGGATAGAGGATAGAATAGGATAGAGGATAGGATAGGATAGAGGATAGGATAGAGGATAGGATAGAGTATAGGATAGAGGATAGGATAGAGGGTAGGATAGAGGATCGGATAGAGGATAGGATAGGATAGAGGAAAGGATATAATAGAGGATAGGATAGGTAATTGGATAGGATAGAGGATAGGATAATGTAGAGGATAGTATAGGATAGAGGATAAGATCGGATAAAGGATAGGATAGGATAGAGGATAGGATAGGATAGAGGATAGGATAGGATAGAGGATAGGATAGGATAGAGGATAGGATAGGATAGGGGATAGGATAGGATAGAGGATAGGATAGGATAGAGGATAGGATAGGATAGAGGATAGGATAGGATAGAGGATAGGATAGGATAGAGGATAGGATAGGATAGAGGATAGGATAGGATAGAGGATAGGATAGGTAATTGGATAGGATAGAGTATAGGATAAGGTAGATGATAGGATAGGATAGAGGATATAATAGGATAGAGGATAGGATAGGATAGAGGATAGGATAGGATAGAGGATAGGATAGGATAAAGCATAGGATAGGATAGAGGATAGGATAGGATAGAGGATAGGATAGGATAGAGGATAGGATAGGATTGAGGATAGGATAGGATAGAGGATATAATAGGATTGAGGAAAGGATAGGATAGAGGATAGGATAGGATAGAGGATAGGATAGGATAGAGGATAGGATCGGATAGAGGATAGGATAGGATAGAGGATAGGATAGGATAGAGGATAGTATAGGATAGAGGATAGGATAGAATAGAGGATAGGATAGGATAGAGGATAGGATAGGAAAAAGTATAGGATAGGATAGGATAGAGGATAGGATAGGATAGAGGATAGGATAGAATAGAGGATAGGATTGGATAGAGGATAGGATAGAGGATAGGATAGAGGATAGGATAGAGGATAGGATAGGATAGAGGATAGGATAGGATAGAGGATAGGATAGGATAGAGGATAGGATAGGATAGAGGATAGGATAGGATAGAGGATAGGATAGGATAGAGGATAGGATAGGATAGAGGATAGGATAGGATAGAGGATCGGATAGAGGATAGGATAGGATAGAGGATAGGATAGGATAGAGGATAGTATAGGATAGAGGATAGGATAGAATAGAGGATAGGATAGGATAGAGGATAGGATAGGAAAAAGTATAGGATAGGATAGGATAGAGGATAGGATAGGATAGAGGATAGGATAGAATAGAGGATAGGATTGGATAGAGGATAGGATAGAAGATAGGATAGAGGATAGGATAGGATAGAGGATAGGATAGGATAGAGGATAGGATAGGATAGAGGATAGGATAGGATAGAGGATAGGATAGGACAGAGGATAGGATAGGATAGAGGATAGGATAGGAAAAAGAATAGGATAGGATAGGATAGAGGATAGGATAGGATAGAGGATAGGATAGAATAGAGGATAGGATTGGATAGAGGATAGGATAGGATAGAGAATAGGATAGGATAGAGGATATAATAGGATTGAGGAAAGGATAGGATAGAGGATAGGATAGGATAGAGGATAGGATAGGAAAGAGGATAGGACAGGATAGAGGATAGGATAGGATAGAGGATAGGATAGGATAGAGGATAGGATAGGATAGAGGATAGAATAGGATAGAGGATAGGATAGGATAGAGGATAGGATAGAGGATAGGATAGAGTATAGGATAGAGGATAGGATAGAGGGTAGGATAGAGGATCGGATAGAGGATAGGATAGGATAGAGGAAAGGATATAATAGAGGATAGGATAGGTAATTGGATAGGATAGAGGATAGGATAAGGTAGAGGATAGTATAGGATAGAGGATAGGATAGGATAGAGGATAGGATCGGATAAAGGATAGGATAGGATAGAGGATAGGATAGGATAGAGGATAGGATAGGATAGAGGATAGGATAGGATAGAGGATAGGATAGGATAGAGGATAGGATAGGATAGAGGATAGGATAGGATAGAGGATAGGATAGGATAGAGGATAGGATAGGATAGGATAGAGGATAGGATAGGTTAGAGGATAGGATAGGATAGAGGATAGGATAGGATAGAGGATAGGATAGGATAGAGGAGAGGATAGGATAGAGGATCGGATAGAGGATAGGATAGGATAGAGGATAGGATAGGATAGAGGATAGTATAGGATAGAGGATAGGATAGGATAGAGGATAGGATAGGTTAGAGGATAGGAGAGGATAGAGGATAGGATAGGATAGAGGATAGGATAGAATAGAGGATAGGATAGGATAGAGGATAGTATAGGATAGAGGATAGGATAGAATAGAGGATAGGGTAGGATAAAGGATAGGATAGGATAGCGGATAGGATAGGATAGGATAGAGGATAGAATAGGATAGAGGATAGGATAGGATAGAGAATAGGATAGGATAGAGGATCGGATAGAGGATAGGATAGGATAGAGGATAGGATAGGATGGAGGATAGGATAGAATAGAGGATAGGATAGGATAGAGGATAGGATAGGATAGAGGATAGGATAGGATAGAGGATAGGATAGGATAGAGGATAGGATAGGATAGAGGAGAGGATAGGATAGAGGATCGGATAGAGGATAGGATAGGATAGAGGATAGGATAGGATAGAGGATAGTATAGGATAGAGGATAGGATAGGATAGAGGATAGGATAGGTTAGAGGATAGGAGAGGATAGAGGATAGAATAGGATAGAGGATAGGATAGGATAGAGAATAGGATAGGATAGAGGATCGGATAGAGGATAGGATAGGATAGAGGATAGGATAGGATGGAGGATAGGATAGAATAGAGGATAGGATAGGATAGAGGATAGGATAGGATAGAGGATAGGATAGGATAGATGATAGGATAGGATAGAGGATAGGATAGGATAGAGGATAGGATAGGATAGAGGATAGGATAGGATAGAGGATAGGATAGGATAGAGGATAGGATACGATAGAGGATAGGATAGGATAGAGGATAGGATAGGATAGAGGATAGGATAGGATAGAGGATAGGATAGGATAGAGGATAGGATAGGATAGAGGATAGGATAGGATAGAGGATCGGATAGAGGATAGGATAGGATAGAGGATAGGATAGGATAGAGGATAGTATAGGATAGAGGATAGGATAGAATAGAGGATAGGATAGGATAGAGGATAGGATAGGAAAAAGTATAGGATAGGATAGGATAGAGGATAGGATAGGATAGAGGATAGGATAGAATAGAGGATAGGATTGGATAGAGGATAGGATAGGATAGAGGATAGGATAGGATAGAGGATAGGATAGGATAGAGGATAGGATAGGACAGAGGATAGGATAGGATAGAGGATAGGATAGGAAAAAGAATAGGATAGGATAGGATAGAGGATAGGATAGGATAGAGGATAGGATAGAATAGAGGATAGGATTGGATAGAGGATAGGATAGGATAGAGAATAGGATAGGATAGAGGATAGGATAGGATAGAGGATAGGATAGGATAGAGGATAGGATAGGACAGAGGATAGGATAGGATAGAGGATAGGATAGGAAAAAGAATAGGATAGGATAGGATAGAGGATAGGATAGGATAGAGGATAGGATAGAATAGAGGATAGGATTGGATAGAGGATAGGATAGGATAGAGAATAGGATAGGATAGAGGATATAATAGGATTGAGGAAAGGATAGGATAGAGGATAGGATAGGATAGAGGATAGGATAGGAAAGAGGATAGGACAGGATAGAGGATAGGATAGGATAGAGGATAGGATAGGATAGAGGATAGGATAGGATAGAGGATAGGATAGGAAAAAGAATAGGATAGGATAGGATAGAGGATAGAATAGGATAGAGGATAGGATAGGATAGAGGATAGGATAGAGGATAGGATAGAGTATAGGATAGAGGATAGGATAGAGGGTAGGATAGAGGATCGGATAGAGGATAGGATAGGATAGAGGAAAGGATATAATAGAGGATAGGATAGGTAATTGGATAGGATAGAGGATAGGATAAGGTAGAGGATAGTATAGGATAGAGGATAGGATAGGATAGAGGATAGGATCGGATAAAGGATAGGATAGGATAGAGGATAGGATAGGATAGAGGATAGGATAGGATAGAGGATAGGATAGGATAGAGGATAGGATAGGATAGAGGATAGGATAGGATAGAGGATAGGATAGGATAGAGGATAGGATAGGATAGAGGATAGGATAGGATAGAGGATAGGATAGGATAGAGGATAGGATAGGATAGAGGATAGGATAGGTTAGAGGATAGGAGAGGATAGAGGATAGAATAGGATAGAGGATAGGATAGGATAGAGAATAGGATAGGATAGAGGATCGGATAGGATAGGATAGGATAGGATAGGATAGGATAGAGGATAGGATAGGATAGAGGATAGGATAGGATAGAGATAGGATAGGATAGAGGATAGGATAGGATAGATAGAGGATAGGATAGGATAGGATAGGATAGGATAGGATAGAAGAGGATAGGATAGGATAGAGGATAGGAAGGATAGAGGATAGGATAGGATAGAGGATAGGATAGAGGATAGGATAGGATAGAGGATAGGATAGGATAGAGGATAGGATAGGATAGAGGATAGGATAGGATAGAGGATAGGATAGGATAGAGGATAGGATAGGATAGAGGATAGGATAGGATAGACGGATAGAGGATAGGATAGGATAGAGGATAGGATAGGATAGAGGATAGGATAGGATAGGATAGAGATAGAGATAGAGATAGAGGATAGGATAGGATAGAGGATAGGATAGGAAAAAGTATAGGATAGGATAGGATAGAGGATAGGATAGGATAGAGAAGAGGATAGGATAGATAGATAGGATAGGATAGAGGATAGGATAGAGGATAGGATAGAAGAGGATAGGATAGAGGATAGGATAGAGGATAGGATAGGATAGAGGATAGGATAGGATAGAGGATAGGATAGGATAGAGGATAGGATAGGAAAGAGGATAGAGGATAGGATAGGATAGAGGATAGGATAGGAAAAAAGTATAGGATAGGATAGGATACGAGGATAGGATAGGATAGAGGATAGGATAGAATAGAGGATAGGATTGGATAGAGGATAGGATAGGATAGAGAATAGGATAGGATAGAGGATATAATAGGATTGAGGAAAGGATAGGATAGAGGATAGGATAGGATAGAGGATAGGATAGGAAAGAGGATAGGACAGGATAGAGGATAGGATAGGATAGAGGATAGGATAGGATAGAGGATAGGATAGGATAGAGGATAGAATAGGATAGAGGATAGGATAGGATAGAGGATAGGATAGAGGATAGGATAGAGTATAGGATAGAGGATAGGATAGAGGGTAGGATAGAGGATCGGATAGAGGATAGGATAGGATAGAGGATAGGATAGGATAGAGGATAGTATAGGATAGAGGATAGGATAGGATAGAGGATAGGATAGGTTAGAGGATAGGAGAGGATAGAGGATAGGATAGGATAGAGGATAGGATAGAATAGAGGATAGGATAGGATAGAGGATAGTATAGGATAGAGGATAGGATAGAATAGAGGATAGGGTAGGATAAAGGATAGGATAGGATAGCGGATAGGATAGGATAGGATAGAGGATAGAATAGGATAGAGGATAGGATAGGATAGAGAATAGGATAGGATAGAGGATCGGATAGAGGATAGGATAGGATAGAGGATAGGATAGGATGGAGGATAGGATAGAATAGAGGATAGGATAGGATAGAGGATAGGATAGGATAGAGGATAGGATAGGATAGAGGATAGGATAGGATAGAGGATAGGATAGGATAGAGGAGAGGATAGGATAGAGGATCGGATAGAGGATAGGATAGGATAGAGGATAGGATAGGATAGAGGATAGTATAGGATAGAGGATAGGATAGGATAGAGGATAGGATAGGTTAGAGGATAGGAGAGGATAGAGGATAGAATAGGATAGAGGATAGGATAGGATAGAGAATAGGATAGGATAGAGGATCGGATAGAGGATAGGATAGGATAGAGGATAGGATAGGATGGAGGATAGGATAGAATAGAGGATAGGATAGGATAGAGGATAGGATAGGATAGAGGATAGGATAGGATAGATGATAGGATAGGATAGAGGATAGGATAGGATAGAGGATAGGATAGGATAGAGGATAGGATAGGATAGAGGATAGGATAGGATAGAGGATAGGATACGATAGAGGATAGGATAGGATAGAGGATAGGATAGGATAGAGGATAGGATAGGATAGAGGATAGGATAGGATAGAGGATAGGATAGGATAGAGGATAGGATAGGATAGAGGATCGGATAGAGGATAGGATAGGATAGAGGATAGGATAGGATAGAGGATAGTATAGGATAGAGGATAGGATAGAATAGAGGATAGGATAGGATAGAGGATAGGATAGGAAAAAGTATAGGATAGGATAGGATAGAGGATAGGATAGGATAGAGGATAGGATAGAATAGAGGATAGGATTGGATAGAGGATAGGATAGGATAGAGGATAGGATAGGATAGAGGATAGGATAGGATAGAGGATAGGATAGGACAGAGGATAGGATAGGATAGAGGATAGGATAGGAAAAAGAATAGGATAGGATAGGATAGAGGATAGGATAGGATAGAGGATAGGATAGAATAGAGGATAGGATTGGATAGAGGATAGGATAGGATAGAGAATAGGATAGGATAGAGGATAGGATAGGATAGAGGATAGGATAGGATAGAGGATAGGATAGGACAGAGGATAGGATAGGATAGAGGATAGGATAGGAAAAAGAATAGGATAGGATAGGATAGAGGATAGGATAGGATAGAGGATAGGATAGAATAGAGGATAGGATTGGATAGAGGATAGGATAGGATAGAGAATAGGATAGGATAGAGGATATAATAGGATTGAGGAAAGGATAGGATAGAGGATAGGATAGGATAGAGGATAGGATAGGAAAGAGGATAGGACAGGATAGAGGATAGGATAGGATAGAGGATAGGATAGGATAGAGGATAGGATAGGATAGAGGATAGGATAGGAAAAGAATAGGATAGGATAGGATAGAGGATAGAATAGGATAGAGGATAGGATAGGATAGAGGATAGGATAGAGGATAGGATAGAGTATAGGATAGAGGATAGGATAGAGGGTAGGATAGAGGATCGGATAGAGGATAGGATAGGATAGAGGAAAGGATATAATAGAGGATAGGATACGGTAATTGGATAGGATAGAGGATAGGATAAGGTAGAGGATAGTATAGGATAGAGGATAGGATAGGATAGAGGATAGGATCGGATAAAGGATAGGATAGGATAGAGGATAGGATAGGATAGAGGATAGGATAGGATAGAGGATAGGATAGGATAGAGGATAGGATAGGATAGAGGATAGGATAGGATAGAGGATAGGATAGGATAGAGGATAGGATAGGATAGAGGATAGGATAGGATAGAGGATAGGATAGGATAGAGGATAGGATAGGTTAGAGGATAGGAGAGGATAGAGGATAGAATAGGATAGAGGATAGGATAGGATAGAGAATAGGATAGGATAGAGGATCGGATAGAGGATAGGATAGGATAGAGGATAGGATAGGATGGAGGATAGGATAGAATAGAGGATAGGATAGGATAGAGGATAGGATAGGATAGAGGATAGGATAGGATAGATGATAGGATAGGATAGAGGATAGGATAGGATAGAGGATAGGATAGGATAGAGGATAGGATAGGATAGAGGATAGGATAGGATAGAGGATAGGATACGATAGAGGATAGGATAGGATAGAGGATAGGATAGGATAGAGGATAGGATAGGATAGAGGATAGGATAGGATAGAGGATAGGATAGGATAGAGGATAGGATAGGATAGAGGATAGGATAGGATAGAGGATCGGATAGAGGATAGGATAGGATAGAGGATAGGATAGGATAGAGGATAGGATAGGATAGAGGATAGTATAGGATAGAGGATAGGATAGAATAGAGGATAGGATAGGATAGAGGATAGGATAGGAAAAAGTATAGGATAGGATAGGATAGAGGATAGGATAGGATAGAGGATAGGATAGAATAGAGGATAGGATTGGATAGAGGATAGGATAGAGGATAGGATAGAGGATAGGATAGAGGATAGGATAGAGGATAGGATAGGATAGAGGATAGGATAGGATAGAGGATAGGATAGGATAGAGGATAGGATAGGAAAGAGGATAGGATAGGATAGAGGATAGGATAGGAAAAAGTATAGGATAGGATAGGATAGAGGATAGGATAGGATAGAGGATAGGATAGAATAGAGGATAGGATTGGATAGAGGATAGGATAGGATAGAGAATAGGATAGGATAGAGGATATAATAGGATTGAGGAAAGGATAGGATAGAGGATAGGATAGGATAGAGGATAGGATAGGAAAGAGGATAGGACAGGATAGAGGATAGGATAGGATAGAGGATAGGATAGGATAGAGGATAGGATAGGATAGAGGATAGAATAGGATAGAGGATAGGATAGGATAGAGGATAGGATAGAGGATAGGATAGAGTATAGGATTGAGGATAGGATAGAGGGTAGGATAGAGGATCGGATAGAGGATAGGATAGGATAGAGGAAAGGATATAATAGAGGATAGGATAGGTAATTGGATAGGATAGAGGATAGGATAGGTAGAGGATAGTAGGATAGAGGATAGATCGGATAAGGTTAGGATAGGTTAGAGGATAGGATAGGATAGAGGATAGGATAGTAGGGATAGGATAGGTTAGAGGATAGGTGGAGGGATAGGATAGGTAGGATAGGATAGGATAGAGGATAGGATAGGATAGAGGATAGGAGAGGATTGAGGATAGGATTGGATAGAGGTTAGGATAGGATAGTGGATTGGATAGGATAGAGGATAGGATAGGTATGGGATAGGTGAGGTGTGGATAGGGAGAGGATAGGATAGGATAGAGGTATGATAGGATTGTGGATTAGGATAGGATTGAGGATAGGAGTGGATAGTGGTGGAGTAGAGATAGATAGGATGGTGTGGATAGGAGAGGTAGTGGTTAGGTAGTGTGAGGTGTGGTGAGGTTGAGGTGTGGTGTGGATAGAGGATAGAGGATGTGGTAGGTGTGGTGAGGAGTGGTGTGGTGAGTGGTGTGGTTAGGATGAGAGGATGGGTGAGGTGGTTAGGAGTGGTAGGTTGGTTAGTGGTGTGGAGAGGATTGAGGATGTGGAGTGGTGTGGTGTAGGTAGGTGTGGTGAGTGGTGTGAGTGGAGTGTGGTGTGGTGTGGTGTGAGTTGAGGTGTGAGGTGTGGAGTGTGTGAGTGGTGTGGTGTGGTGGTGAGGTGTGGATGAGTGTGGTGTGGTGTGGTGAGTGAGTGGTAGTGGTGAGGTGAGGGTGTGGTGTGGTGTGTGGTGTGGTGTGGTGTGTGGAGTGGTGAGGTGTGTGGTGTGGTGTGGTGTGGTGTGTGTGGTGTGTGGTGTGGAGTGGTGTGTGGTGTGGTGTGGTGTGTGGTGTGGTGTGGTGTGTGGTGTGGTGAGGTGTGTGGTGTGGTGTGGTGTGTGGTGTGGTGTGGTGTGTGGTGAGGTGTGGTGTGTGGTGTGGTGTGGTGTGTGGTGTGGTGTGGTGTGTGGTGTGGTGTGGTGTGTGGTGTGGTGTGGTGAGGTGGTGTGGTGTGAGGTGAGGTGGTGGTGTGGTGTGGTGTGATGGTGTGTGTGGAGTGTGGTGTGGTGTGGTGTGTGGTGTGGTGTGTTGTGTGGTGTGGTGTGGTGTGTGGTGAGAGAGAGGGGAGACGCAACGGGGGGGGGGGGGTGTGTGTGCAGACGTGACAGTGAAGTGACGAGTGGAGTGAAGTGAAGAGTGAAGTGTAGTGAAGAGTGAAGTAGAAGTGAAGAGTGAAGTGAAGTGAAGAGTGAAGTGAAGAGTGAAGTGAAGTGAAGAGTGAAGTGAAGTGAAGAGTGAAGTGAAGTGAAGAGTGAAGTGAAGTGAAGAGTGAAGTGAAGTGAAGAGTGAAGTGAACGTGAAGAGTGAAGTGAAGTGAAGAGTGCAGTGAAGTGAAGAGTGAAGTGAAGTGAAGAGTGACGTGAAGTGAAGAGTGAAGTGAAAGTGAAGAGTGAAGTGAAGTGAAGAGTGAAGTGGAGTGAAGAGTGAAGAGTGAAGTGAAGAGTGAAGTGAAGTGAAGAGTGAAGTGAAGTGAAGAGTGAAGTGAAGTGAAGAGTGAAGTGAAGTGAAGAGTGGAGTGAAGTGAAGTGAAGATGAAGAGAGAGAAGTGACGTGAAGTGAAGGTGAAGTGAAGAGTGAAGTGAAGTGGAGAGTGAAGTGAAGTGAAGAGTGAAGTGGAGCTGAAGAGTGAAGTCGCACGTGAAGAGTTACGTGAAGTGAAGAGTGAAGTGAAGTGAAGTGAAGAGTGAAGTGAAGTAAAGAGGGAAGTGAACATGAAGAGTGCAGTGAAGTGAAGAGTGACGTGAAGTGAAGAGTGCAGTGACAGGGAAGATTGAAGTGGTGTGAAGAGTGAAGTGAAGTGAAGATTGAAGTGAAGTGAAGAGTGAAGTGAAGTGAAGAGTGAAGTGAAGTGAAGAGTGAAGTGAAGTGGAGGGTGAAGTGAAGTGAAGAGTGAAGTGAAGTGAAGAGTGACAGTGACGTGAAGAGTGAAGTGGTGTGCAGAGTGAAGTGAAGTGATGAGTAAGGTGCAGTGTAGAGTGAAGTGAATTGGTAAGTGAAGTGAAGAGTGAAGTGAAGTGAAGAGTGAAGTGAAGTGAAGAGTGAAGTGAAGTGACAGAGTGAAGTGAAGTGAAGAGTGAAGTGAAGTGACAGAGTGAAGTGAAGTGAAGAGTGAAGTGCCGTGAAAAGTGAAGTGAAGTGAAGAGTGAACGTGACGTGAAGAGTGAAGTGAAGTGACGAGTGAAGTGAAGTGAAGAGTGAAGTGAAGTGACAGGGTGAAGTGAGGTGCAAGAGTGCAAGTGTAGTGAAGAGTAAGGTGAAGTGAAGAGTGAAGTGAATTGGTAAGTGAAGTGAAGAGTGGTGTGAAGGGAAGAGTGAAGTGAAGTGAAGAGTGAAGTGAAGAGTGAAGTAAAGAGTGAAGTGAAGAGTGAAGTGTAGAGTGAAGTGAAGAGTGAAGTGAAGAGTGAAGTGAAGTGAAGAGTGAAGTGGAGTGAAGAGTGACGTGAGTGAAGAGTGAAGTGAAGTGAAGCAGTGAAGTGAAGTGAAGAGGTGAAGGGAAGTGAAGAGGGAAGTGAAGTGAAGAGTGAAGTGCAAGTGAAGAGTGAAGTGAAGGGCAGATTGAAGTGGTGTGAAGAGTGAAGTGAAGTGGAGAGTGAAGTGACGTGAAGAGTGCAATTGAAGTGAAGAGTGGACGTGAAGTGCAGAGTGAAGTGAAGTGAACGAGTGAAGTGAAGTGAAGTGTAGGGGGAAGTGAAGTGACAGAGTGAAGTGAAGTGAAGAGGGAAGTGAAGTGCAGAGTGAAGTGAAGTGAAGAGTGAAGTGAAGTGAAGAGTGAAGTGAAGTGAAGAGTGACGTGAAGAGTGAAGTGAAGAGTGAAGTGAAGAGTGAAGTGAAGAGTGAATTGAAGTGAAGAGTGGAGTGAAGTGAAGAGTGACAGTGAAGTGAAGAGTGACGTGAAGTGAAGTGTCGGGGGAAGTGAAGTGAAGAGTGAAGTGACGTGACGAGTGGAGTGAAGTGAAGAGTGAAGTGTAGTGAAGAGTGAAGTGCAGTGAAGAGTGAAGTGAAGTGAAGAGTGAAGTGAAGTGAAGAGTGAAGTGAAGAGTGACAGTGAAGTGAAGAGTGAAGTGAAGTGAAGAGTGAAGTGAAGTGACAGAGTGAAGTGAAGTGAAGAGTGAAGTGAAGTGAAGAGTGAAGTGACGTGAAGAGTGAAGTGAAGTGAAGAGTGCAGGTGACAGTGAAGAGTGCAGTGAAGTGAGAGTGAAGTGAAGTGAAGAGTGAAGTGACGTGAAGAGTGCAAGTGAAGTGAACGAGTGAAGTGAAGTGATGAGTGCAGTGAAGTGAAGAGTGAAGTGAAGTGAAGAGTGAAGTGAAGAGAGTGCGTGAAGTGACGCTGAAGTGAAGTGAAGAGTGAAGTGAAGTGAAGAGTGAAGTGAAGAGTGAAGTGAAGTGGAGAGTGAAGTGAAGTGAAGAGTGAAGTGGAGTGAAGAGACGAGAGAAGTGAAGAGTTAAGTGACGTGAAGAGTGAAGTGAAGTGAAGAGTGAAGTGAAGTGACGAGTGAAGTGAAGTGAAGAGTGAAGTGAAGTGCAGAGTGAAGTGAAGTGACAGAGTGAAGTGAAGTGAAGCGTGAAGTGAAGTGAAGAGTGAAGTGAAGTGAAGAGTGAAGTGAAGTGAAGAGTGAAGTGAAGTGAAGGGTGAAGTGAAGTGCAAGAGTGAAAGTGAAGTGAAGAGTGAAGTGTAGTGAAGAGTAAGGTGAAGTGAAGAGTGAAGTGAATTGGTAAGTGAAGTGAAGAGTGGTGTGAAGGGAAGAGTGAAAGTGAAGTGAAGAGTGAAGTGAAGAGTGAAGTAAAGAGTGAAGTGAAGAGTGAAGTGTAGAGTGAAGTGAAGAGTGAAGTGCAAGAGTGACAGTGAAGTGAAGCAGTGAAGTGGAGTGAAGAGTGAAGTGAAGTGAAGTGGACGGGGGAAGTGAAGCTGAAGAGTGAAGTGAAGTGAAGAGTGAAGTGAAGTGAAGAGTGAAGTGAAGTGAAGAGTGAAGGAAGTGAAGAGGGAAGTGAAGTGAAGAGTGAAGTGACAGTGAAGAGTGAAGTGAAGGGAAGATTGAAGTGGTGTGAAGAGTGAAGTGCAGTGGAGAGTGAAGTGAAGTGAAGAGTGAATTGAAGTGAAGAGTGGAGTGAAGTGAAGAGTGAAGTGAAGTGAAGAGTGAAGTGAAGTGAAGTGGAGGGGGAAGTGAAGTGAAGAGTGAGTGAAGTGAAGAGGGAAGTGCAGTGAAGAGTGAAGTGAAGTGAAGAGTGAAGTGACGTGACGCAGTGACGTGAAGTGGAGAGTGAAGTGAAGTGACGAGTGAATTGAAGTGAAGAGTGGAGTGAAGTGAAGAGTGAAGTGAAGTGAAGAGTGAAGTGAAGTGAAGTGGAGGGGGAAGTGAAGTGAAGAGTGACAGTGAACGTGAAGCAGGGAAGTGAAGTGAAGAGTGAAGTGAAGTGAAGAGTGAAGTGAAGTGAAGAGTGAAGTGAAGTGAAGAGTGAATTGAAGTGAAGAGTGAAGTGAAGTGAAGAGTGCAAGTGAAGTGAAGAGTGAAGTGACGTGAAGTGTAGGGGACGTGACGTGAAGAGTGAAGTGAAGTGAACGCGTGAAGTGAAGTGACAGAGTGACGTGAAGTGAAGAGTGAAGTGAAGTGAAGAGTGAAGTGAAGTGAAGTGCAGTGAAGAGTGACAGTGAAGTGAAGAGTGAAGTGAAGTGAAGAGTGAGTGAAGTGAAGAGTGAAGTGAAGTGAAGAGTGAAGTGCAGTGAAGAGTGAAGTGAAGTGAAGAGTGAAGTGAAGTGAAGAGTGCAGTGAAGTGAAGAGTGAAGTGAAGTGAAGAGTGACCGTGCAAGTGAAGAGTGAAGGCGTGAAGTAAGTGAAGAGAGAAGTGAAGTGAAGAGTGAAGTGAAGTGAGAGTGAAGTGAAGTGAAGAGTGCGAGAAGTGCAGAATGAAGTGAAGTGACGAGTGAAGTGAAGTGAAGAGTGAAGTGAAGAGGCAGAGTGGAGAGTGAAGTGAAGTGCAGAGTGAGTGAGTGAAGAGTGAAGAGAAGTGAAGAGTGCAGTGAAGAGTGAAGTGACGTGACGAGTGAAGTGACGTGAAGAGGAGTGAAGTGCAGAGACGAGACAGTGAAGACGTGAAGTGAAGAGTGACGTGAAGAGAAGAGTGAAGTGAGATGAAGAGTGAAGTGAAGAGAAGAGTGAAGTGAAGTGAAGAGTGAAGTGAAGTGAGAGTGAAGTGAAGTGAAGAGTGAGTGAAGTGCAAGAATGAAGTGAAGTGAAGAGTGACAGTGAAGTGAAGAGTGAAGTGAAGAGTGACAGTGACGTGAGAGTGAAGTGAAGTGAAGGTGAAGTGGAGTGAAGAGTGAAGTGACAGTGAGTGAAGAGTGAAGTGAAGTGAAAGGGTGAAGTAGAAGTGAAGAGTGGAGTGAAGTGAAGAGTGAACGTGTAGTGAAGAGTGAAGTGACAGTGAAGAGTGGAGTGAAGTGAAGAGAGAAGTGAAGTGAAGAGTGAAGAGAAGTGAAGAGTTAAGTGAAGTGAAGAGTGAAGTGAAGTGAGACGTGAAGTGAGAAGAGTGAAGTGAAGTGAAGAGTGAAGTGAAGTGCAGAGTGACGTGACAGAGTGAAGTAAAGAGTGAAGTGAAGAGTGAAGTGAAGAGTGAAGTGAAGAGTGACAGTGAAAGTGAACGACGAGAAGTGAAGAGTGAAGTGAAGTGAAGAGTGACAGTGAAGTGCAGAGTGAAGTGGAGTGAAGAGTGAACGTGAAGTGAAGAGTGCAAGTGAAGTGAAGAGGGAAGTGAAGTGAAGAGTGAAGTGCAAGTGAAGAGTGAAGTGAAGGGAACGATGACAGGGAGTGAAGAGTGCAGTGACGTGGAGAGTGAAGTGAAGTGAAGAGTGAAGTGAAGTGAAGAGTGGAAGTGAAGTGAAGAGTGACCGTGAAGTGAAGAGTGAAGTGAAGTGAAGTGTCGGGGAAGTGAAGTGACGAGTGAAGTGCACGTGAGAGTGAAGTGAAGTGAAGAGTGACAGTGAAGAAGAGCTGAAGTGAAGTGCAGAGTGAAGTGAAGTGAAGAGTGAAGTGAAGCGTGAAGTGAAGACGTGCCGTGAAGAGTGAAGTGAAGAGTGAATTGGAGTGAAGAGTGAGTGACGTGAAGAGTGAAGTGACGTGAAGAGTGAAGTGAAGTGAAGTGTAGGGGGAAGTGAAGTGAAGAGTGCAGTGAAGTGAAGAGTGGAGTGAAGTGAAGAGTGAAGTGAAGTGAAGAGTGAAGTGAAGTGCAGAGTGAAGTGAAGTGAAGGTGAAGTGAAGTGAAGAGTGAAGTGAAGCGTGAGTGAAGTGAAGAGTGAAGTGAAGTGAAGAGTGAAGTGAAGTGAAGAGTGAAGTGAAGTGCAGAGTGAAGTGAAGTGAAGAGTGAAGTGAAGTGACGAGTGAAGTGAAGTGAAAGAGTGAAGTGAAGTGAAGAGTGAGAGTGAAGAGTGAAGAGTGAAGAGTGAAGTGAAGAGTGAAGTGAAGTGACGAGTGAAGTGAAGTGACGAGTGAAGTGAAGTGAAGAGTGAAGTGAAGTGAAGAGTGAAGTGAAGTGAAGAGTGAAGTGAAGTGACAGAGTGAGTGAAGTGAAGAGAGTGAAGTGAAGAGTGAAGTGAAGTGAAGAGTGAAGTGAGTGAAGAGTGAACGTGAAGTGCGAGAGTGAAGTGAAGTGAAGAGTGAAGTGAAGTGAAGAGTGAAGTGAAGTGAAGAGTGAAGTGAAGTGAAGAGTGACAGTGAAGTGAAGAGTGAAGTGAAGTGAAGAGTGAAGTGAAGTGAAGAGTGCAGTGCAGTGAAGAGTGAAGTGAAGTGACGAGTGAAGTGAAGTGAAGAGTGAAGTGAAGTGAAGAGTGAAGTGAAGTGACAGAGTGAAGTGAAGTGAAGAGTGAAGTGAAGTGAAGAGTGAAGTGAAGTGAAGGGTGAAGTGAAGTGAAGAGTGAAGTGAAGTGCAGAGTGAAGTGAAGTGAAGAGTAAGGTGAAGTGAAGAGTGAAGTGAATTGAAGTGAAGTGAAGAGTGGAGTGAAGGGAAGAGTGAAGTGAAGTGAAGAGTGAAGTGAAGAGTGAAGTAAGAGTGAGTGAAGAGTGAAGAGTAGAGTGAAAGTGACGAGTGAAGTGACGAGTGAAGTGACGTGAAGAGTGAAGTGGAAGTGAAGAGTGAAGTGAAGTGAAGTGGAGGGAAGTGAAGTGAAAGAGTGAAGTGACGTGAAGAGTGACAGTGAAGTGAAGAGTGAAGTGAAGTGACGAGTGAAGGGAAGTGAAGAGGGACAGTGACGTGAAGAGTGAAGTGAAGTGAAGAGTGAAGTGAAGTGAAGATTGAAGTGAGTGAAGTGAAGGAAGTGACGTGAAGTGAAGAGTGACGTGAAGAGTGAAGTGCAGAGTGAATTGAAGTGAAGACGTGGAGTGAAGTGACAGAGTGAAGTGAAGTGAAGAGTGAAGTGAAGTGAAGTGGAGGGGGAAGTGAAAGTGACAGAGTGCAGTGAAGTGAAGAGTGAAGTGAAGTGAAGAGTGAAGTGAAGTGAAGCGTGACAGTGCAGTGAAGAGTGCAGTGAAGTGGAGAGTGAAGTGAAGTGAAGAGTGAATTGAAGTGAAGAGTGAGTGAAGTGAAGAGTGAAGTGAAGTGAAGAGTGAAGTGAAGTGACGTGGAAGGGGGAAGTGAAGTGAAGAGTGAAGTGCAGTGAAGAGGGAAGTGAAGTGAAGTGAAGTGAAGTGAAGAGTGAAGTGAAGTGAAGAGTGAAGTGAAGTGAAGAGTGAATTGAAGTGACGAGTGGAGTGCAGTGAAGAGTGAAGTGAAGTGAAGAGTGAAGTGAAGTGAAGTGTAGGGGAAGTGAAGTGACAGCGTGAAGTGAAGTGAAGAGTGGAGTGAAGTGAAGAGTGAAGTGTCGTGAAGAGTGAAGTGAAGTGAAGTGAAGTGAAGTGAAGAGTGCGCAGTGAAGAGTGAAGTGAAGTGAAGAGTGAAGTGAAGTGCAGAGTGAAGTGAAGTGAAGAGTGAAGTGAAGTGAAGAGTGAAGTGAAGTGAAGAGTGAAGTGCAGTGAAGAGTGAGGTGAAGTGAAGAGTGAAGTGAACGTGAAGGAGTGCAGTGCAAGTGAAGAGTGAAGTGAAGTGAAGGTGAAGTGAAGTGAAGCGTGAAGTGAAGTGAAGAGTGACGATGAAGTGAAGAGTGAAAGTGAAGTGAAGAGTGAAGTGAAGTGAAGAGTGGAAGTGAAGTGAAGAGTGACGTGAAGTGAAGAGTGAAGTGAAGTGAAGAGTGAGTGACAGTCGAAGTGAAGTGAAGTGGAGCAGTGACAGTGAAGTGAAGAGTGAAGTGGAAGTGAAGAGTGAAGAGAAGTGAAGAGTGAAGTGAAGTGAAGAGTGAAGTGAGAGTGAAGAGTGAAGTGTCAGTGAAGAGTGAAGTGAAGTGAAGAGTGAAGTGAAGTGAAGAGTGAAGTGAAGAGTGAAGTGAAGAGAAGAAGTGAAGTGAAGTGAAGCAGTGAAGTGAAGTGAAGAGTGACAGTGACAGTGAAGAGTGAAGTGAAGTGAAGAGTGAAGTGAAGTGAAGAGTGGAGTGAAGTGAAGAGTGAAGTGAAGTGAAGAGTGAACGTGAACGTGAAGAGTGAAGTGAAGAGTGAAGTGAAGTGGAGAAGTGAAGTGAAGTGAAGAGTGAAGTGGACGTGAAGAGTGCAAGTGAAGTGAAGTGAAGAAGTGACGTGAAGTGAAGGGTGAAGTAAAGTGAAGAGTGGAGTGAAGTGACGAGTGAAGTGTAGTGAAGAGTGACGTGAAGTGAAGCAGTGGAAGTGAAGTGAAGAGTGAAGTGAAGTGAAGAGTGAAGAGAAGTGAAGAGTTAAGTGAAGTGAAGAGTGCACGTGAAGTGAAGAGTGAAGTGTAGTGAAGAGTGAAGTGAAGTGAAGAGTGAAGTGAAGTGAAGAGTGAACGAGAAGAGAAGTGACGAGAAGAGTGAAGTGAAGTGAAGAGTGAAGTGAAGTGAAGAGTGAAGTGAAGTGAAGAGTTAAGTGAAGTGAAGAGTGAAGTGAAGGAGAAGTGACGAGTGAAGTGAAGTGAAGAGTGAAGTGAAGTGAAGAGTGAAGTGAAGTGACAGAAGTGAAGTGAAGTGAAGAGTGAACGTGAAGTGACGAGTGAAGTGAAGTGAAGAGCTGAAGTGACGTGAAGAGTGAAGTGAAGTGACGAGAGTGAAGTGCAGTGAAGAGTGAAGTGAAGTGAAGAGTGAAGTGAAGTGAAGAGTAAGGTGAAGTGAGAGTGAAGTGAAGTGTAAGTGAAGTGAAAGAGTGACGTGAAGTGAAGAGTGAAGTGAAGTGAAGAGTGAAGTGAAGAGTGAGTAAGAGTGAAGTGCAGAGTGAAGTGAAGAGTGAAGTGAAGAGTGAAGTGAAGAGTGAAGTGAAGTGAAGAGTGAAGTGAAGTGACAGAGGGAACGTGAAGTGAAGAGTGAAGTGAAGTGAAGAGTGAAGTGAAGTGCAGCGTGAAGGAAGTGAAGAGGGAAGTGAAGTGAAGAGTGAAGTGAAGTGAAGAGTGACGTGAAGGGACGATTGAAGTGAGTGAAGAGAGAGTGAAGTGAAGAGAGAGTGAAGTGAAGTGAAGAGTGAATTGAAGTGAAGAGTGGACGTGAAGTGAAGTGAAGGACAGTGAAGTGAAGAGTGAGTGAAGTGAAGTGAGGGGAAGTGACAGTGAAGAGTGAAGTGAAGTGAAGAGTGGAAGTGAAGTGAAGAGTGAAGTGAAGTGAAGAAGTGAAGTGAAGTGAAGAGTGAAGTGAAGTGAAGAGTGAAGTGAAGGTGAGAGTGAAGTGCAGAGTGAAGTGAAGAGTGACGAGAGTGAAGAAGTGAGAGTGAAGTGAAGAGTGAAGTGCAAGTGAAGAGTGAAGTGAAGTGCAGAGTAGGGGAAGTGAAGTGAAGAGTGAAGTGAAGAGAAGAGTGGCAGTGAAGTGAAGAGTGAAGTGAAGTGAAGAGTGAAGTGACGTGAAGAGTGAAGTGAAGTGAAGAGTGACAGTGAAGAGAGTGAAGTGAAGAGTGAAGTGAAGTGAAGAGTGAAGTGAAGTGAACGAGTGAAGTGAAGTGAAGAGTGAAGTGACAGTGAAGAGTGAAGTGAAGTGAAGAGTGAACGTGAAGTGAAGAGTGAAGTGAAGTGAAGAGTGAAGTGAAGAGTGAAGTAGAAAGAGTGAAGTGAAGAGTGAATTGAAGTGAAGAGTGGAGTGAAAGTGAAGAGTGAAGTGAAGTGAAGAGTGAAGTGACAGTGAAGTGTACGGGGGAAGTGAAGTGAAGAGTGAAGTGAAGTGAAGAGTGGACGTGAAGTGAAGCGTGACAGTGTAGTGAAGAGTGAAGTGAAGTGAAGAGTGACGTGAAGTGAAGAGTGAAGTGAAGTGAAGAGTGAAGTGAAGTGAAGAGTGAAGTGAAGTGAAGAGTGACAGTGAAGGGAAGACTAGAAGTGGCAGTGAAGAGTGAAGTGAAGTGAAGATTGAAAGTGAAGTGAAGAGTGAAGTGAAGTGAAGAGTGAAGTGAAGTGAAGAGTGAAGTGAAGTGGAGGGTGAAGTGAAGTGCAGAGTGAAGTGAAGTGAAGAGTGAAGTGACGTGACGAGTGAAGTGGTGTGAAGAGTGAAGTGACAGTGATGAGTAAGGTGAAGTGTAGAGTGAAGTGAATTGGTAAGTGAAGTGAAGAGTGAAAGTGAAGTGAAGAGTGAAGTGAAGTGAAGAGTGCAAGGAAGTGAAGTGAGAGTGAAGTGAAGTGACGATTGAAGTGAAGTGAAGAGTGAAGTGAAGTGAAGAGTGAAGTGAAGTGAAAGTGAAGTGAAGTGAAGAGTGAAGTGAAGTGAAGAGTGAAGTGAAGTGAGAGTGCAGTGAAGTGAAGAGTGAAGTGAAGTGCAGGGTGACAGTGAGGTGAAGAGTGAAGTGTAGTGAAGAGTATGGTGCAGTGAAGAGTGAAGTGAATTGGTAAGTGAAGTGAAGAGTGGTGTGAAGGGAAGAGTGAAGTGAAGTGCAAGAGTGAAGTGCAGAGTGAAGACAAGAGTGAAGTGAAGAGTGAAGTGTAGAGTGAAGTGAAGAGAGAAGTGAAGGAGTGAAAGTGAAGTGAAGAGTGAAGTGGAGTGAAGAGTGCAAGTGACAGTGACGAGTGAAGTGAAGTGAAGAGTGAAGTGAAGTGACAGAGTGAAGGGAAGTGAAGAGGGAAGTGAAGTGACGAGTGAAGTGAAGTGACAGAGTGACAGTGGAAAGTGAAGACTTGAAGTGGTGTGAAGAGTGCAGTGAAGTGGAGAGTGAGTGAAGTGAAGAGTGAATTGACAGTGAAGAGTGGAGTGAAGCTGAAGAGTGAAGTGCAGTGAAGAGTGACGTGAAGTGAAGTGAAGGGAGGCAGTGACGCCGTGCAAGGAGTGACAGTGAAAGCGTGAAGGGAGACAGAGTGCACGTGAAGTTGCCGAGGTGCAAGAGAAGTGCACAGAGTGAGTGACGTGAAGAGATGAAGTGAAGTGACGAGTGACGTGAAGAGTCCCTATCCTCTATCTCCAATCCTATCCTCTATTCTATCCTATCCTCTATCCTATCCTATCCTCTCCTAATCCTATCCTATCCTATACTTTTTCCTATCCCTATCCTCTATCCTATCCTATCCTCTATTCTATCCTATCCTCTATCCTATACTATCCTCTAACCTATCCTATCCTCTATCCTATCCTATCCTCTATCCGATCCTCTATCCTATCCTATCCTCTATTCCTATTCCTCTCAACTATCTATCCTCTATCCTATCCTATCCTCTATCCTATCCAATCCTCTATCCTATCCTATCCTCTATCCTATCCTATCCTCTATCCTATCCTATCCTCAATCCTATCCTCTATCCTATCCTCTATCCTATCCTCTATCCAATCCTATCCTCTATTCTATCCTATCCTCTATCCTATCCTATCCTCTATCCTATCCTATCCTATACTTTTTCCTATCCTATCCTCTATCCTATCCTATCCTCTATTCTATCCTATCCTCTATCCTATACTATCCTCTATCCTATCCTATCCTCTATCCTATCCTATCCTCTATCCGATCCTATCCTCATATCCTATCCTATCCTCTATCCTATCCTATCCTCTATCCTATCCTTTACTCAATCCTATTATATCCTCTATCCTATCCTATCCTCAATCCTATCCTATCCTCTATCCTATCCTATCCTCTATCCTATCCTATCCTCTATCCTATCCTATGCTTTATCCTATCCTATCCTCTATCCCTATCCTATCCTCTATCCTATCCTATCCTCTATCCTATTATATCCTCTATCCTATCCTATCATCTACCTTATCCTATACTCTATCCTATCCAATTACCTATCCTATCCTCTATCCTATCCTATCCTCCTATCCTATCCTATCCTCTATCCTATCCTATCCTCTATCCTATCCTATCCTCTATCCTATCCTATCCTCTATCCTATCCTATCCTCTATCCTATCCTATCCCCTATCCTATCCTATCCTCTATCCTATCCTATCCTCTATCCCTATCCTATCCTCTATCCTATCCTATCCTTTATCCGATCTTATCCTCTATCCTATACTATCCTCTACATTATCCTATCCTCTATCCTATCCAATTACCTATCCTATCCTCTATTATATCCTTTCCTCTATCCTATCCTATCCTCTATCCGATCCTCTATCCTACCCTCTATCCTATCCTCTATCCTATACTCTATCCTATCCTCTATCCTATCCTCTATCCCTATCCTATCCTCTATCCTATTCTATCCTCTATCCTATCCTATCCTCTATCCTATCCTATCCTCTATCCTATCCTATCCTCTATCCTGTCCTATCCTCTTTCCTATCCTATCCTCTATCCTATCCTATCCTCTATCCTATCCTTTCCTCAATCCTATTATATCCTCTATCCTATCCTATTCTCTATCCTATCCTATCCTCTATCCAATCCTATCCTCTATTCTATCCTATCCTCTATCCTATCCTATCCTCTATCCTATCCTATCCTATACTTTTTCCTATCCCTATCCTCTATCCTATCCTATCCTCTGTCCTATCCTATCCTCTATCCTATCCTATCCTCTATCCTATCCTATCCCTCTATCCTATCCTATCCTCTATCCTATCCTCTATCCTATCCTCTATCCTATCCTCTATCCAATCCTATCCTCTATTCTATCCTATCCTCTATCCTATCCTATCCTATACTTTTTCCTATCCTATCCTCTATCCTATCCTATCCTCTATTCTATCCTATCCTCTATCCTATACTATCCTCTATCCTATCCTATCCTCTATCCTATCCTATCCTCTATCCTATCCTATCCTCTATCCGATCCTCTATCCTATCCTATCCTCTATCCTATCCTATCCTCTATCCTATCCTATCCTCTATCCTATCCTATCCTCTATCCTATCCTATCCTCTATCCTATCCTATCCTCTATCGTATCCTATCCTCTATCCTATCCTATCCTCTATCCTATCCTATCCTCTATCCTATCCTATCCTCTATCCTATCCTATCATCTATCCTATCCTATCCTCTATCCTATCCTATCCTCTATCCTATCCTATCCTCTATTCTATCCTATCCTCCATCCTATCCTATCCTCTATCCTATCCTATCCTCTATCCGATCCTCTATCCTATCCTATTCTCTATCCTATCCTATCCTCTATCCTATTCTATCCTCTATCCTCTCCTATCCTCTAACCTATCCTATCCTCTATCCTATCCTATCCTCTATCCTATCCTATCCTCTATCCTATCCTATCCTCTATCCTATCCTATCCTCTATCCTATCCTATCCTCTATCCTATCCTATCCTCTATCCTATCCTATCCTCTATCCTATCCTATCCTCTATCCTATCCTATCCTCTATCCTATCCTATCCTCCTATCCTATCCTATCCTTTATCCGATCCTATCCTCTATCCTATCCTATCCTCTATCCTATACTATCCTCTACCTTATCCTATCCTCTATCCTATCCAATTACCTATCCTATCCTCTATTATATCCTTTCCTCTATCCTATCCTATCCTCTATCCGATCCTCTATCCTACCCTCTATCCTATCCTCTATCCTATACTCTATCCTATCCTCTATCCTATCCTCTATCCTATCCTATCCTCTATCCTATTCTATCCTCTATCCTATCCTATCCTCTATCCTATCCTATCCTCTATCCTATCCTATCCTCTATCCTGTCCTATCCTCTTTCCTATCCTATCCTCTATCCTATCCTATCCTCTATCCTATCCTTTCCTCAATCCTATTATATCCTCTATCCTATCCTATTCTCTATCCTATCCTATCCTCTATCCAATCCTATCCTCTATTCTATCCCTATCCTCTATCCTATCCTATCCTCTATCCTATCCTATCCTATTCTTTTTCCTATCCTATCCTCTATCCTATCCTATCCTCTGTCCTATCCTATCCTCTATCCTATCCTATCCTCTATCCTATCCTATCCTCTATCCTATCCTATCCTCTATCCTATCCTATCCTCTATCCTATCCTCTATCCTATCCTCTATCCAATCCTATCCTCTATTCTATCCTATCCTCTATCCTATCCTATCCTCTATCCTATCCTATCCTATACTTTTTCCTATCCTATCCTCTATCCTATCCTATCCTCTATTCTATCCTATCCTCTATCCTATACTATCCTCTATCCTATCCTATCCTCTATCCTATCCTATCCTCTATCCGATCCTCTATCCTATCCTATCCTCTATCCTATCCTATCCTCTATCCTATCCTATCCTCTATCCTATCCTATCCTCTATCCTATCCTATCCTCTATCCTATCCTATCCTCTATCGTATCCTATCCTCTATCCTATCCTATCCTCTATCCTATCCTATCCTCTATCCTATCCTATCCTCTATCCTATCCTATCCTCTATCCTATCCTATCATCTATCCTATCCTATCCTCTATCCTATCCCTATCCTCTATCCTATCCTATCCTCTATCCTATCCTATCCTCCTATCCTATCCTATCCTCTATCCTATCCTATCCTCTATCCGATCCCTCTATCCTATCCTATTCTCTATCCTATCCTATCCTCTATCCTATTCTATCCTCTATCCTCTCCTATCCTCTAACCTATCCTATCCTCTATCCTATCCTATCCTCTATCCTATACTATCCTCTATTCCTATTCCTATACCTCTATCCTATCCTATCCTCTATCCTATCCTCAATCCTATCCTCTCCTCTATCCTATCCTATCCTCTATCCTATCCTATCCTCTATCCTATCCCTATCCTCTATCCTATCCTATCCTCTATCCTATCCTAATCCTCTATTCCTATCCTATC
>NW_027489475.1:0-40955 GCF_050948215.1 Halictus rubicundus
TATATACCGATTCATGTTTCTTCATACGAATTTTAGATATTTCTTGCTGGTAATATTCGTGTGATTTTTCGTGCGAAAAACGTCTTTTTAAATGTTCAATTAAATTATCAATCGAATCAAATGATAAGTCATAAATACAGTCTCGAGCTTCCCCTCGCAATTTTGAAATTACTGCGCGAATAAACATTTTCTCGCAGGATTGCGGAAGACAAAACGCGGCATTCTGAATATCGACCAAAAAATCCGAAATCGAAATATTATTTCCGTCAAAATACGGTATTAACGCGGTTGCTTGTTGCATCGCGAAAGTCTCAGCCATCGCCTCAGATGTAGCATCATTAAAATACTTTGATTTTACTGCCGGATTTGGTGTTAAATTCGGCATTTTTACCAAGATAATTCAAAGTCAGTTATAATAAAAGTTTCAGATAACACAATAAATAACACAATAATAGCAATAACCATAAAGTATTAATGATCGTAAATAAAAATTACAAACCAATTTTTGAACCTAGAATTATTGGAACTTTTGCAAAGACAATTTTAATAAATACATAATATAAGTTCAGATATATGTGTATACTCAGTAAAAGAATAAAAATGTACAAGAATAAATAAATAAATGAATAAATAAATCAATAAATAGAAAATTAAATCATATAACTATATACATATATATATATATATACTCGCTCGATTAGAATCTCAAAGTAATTATTGAAAATATTTCCGTAAAACTCTGCGGTCAATAAGATAAAATATAATAATCAATCCATAAAATTCCAATTCTAATTTTCATTCCGTAACAAATAATATCTAATCAAAAGGCAAATTTTGAAGTTCTATATAAGAATGTATAGAGAAAAATTTCCAAGAAACGGGGTTGTACAACAAAATTTTAATAACTAATTTCTAACACCAAATTCTTTGTGTCGGAGTGGTTTCAAAAAATATTCTACTATTTCCTGGGAGATCCTCTTAAGGAAGATATCCCACCGCTGCCACCAAATTCTTTGTGACGACTACGCGGCCTCTCGGAAGGACACAATCCTAAACCGAGAGCGCGGGATCTCTCTAGTCGTCTTAGAATTACACCCCTCTGTAACACTGCTTCCCCGACGAGCAAAGCATTAAAGGAACAGGAGGCTTAAATAAAGACTATGGGTTCGAATAGTTAACAAACCATGTATAGATGTATATTGTAGCGTGGACCTCCACTCGCCGCGTAGGAAGGCGGGGGCGTGGTCCACTCCGGGAATTTATGGGCTCAGAGGCCGGGCCGCGTACGGCCGTGAATACGCGGTCCTCCCGGTACTAACCGATTCTCGAAGGTTCTCGGAAGTCGAAAAGAGCCTGCTGCTCGGGCGCCAGGCACCGGAAGGGTGCCACGCGAAACGTGGACGAAGTCCGCCCTTAGCCGAAGCTGAGGGCGGGAGGTGAACCTTCGGGAACCGCGAGAATGTCGAGAGGCGCGAAAAGGGTCGGGGGTTCGGACACGGAAGGGAGCGAGGACAGCCCTCACGGCAGGGCGGATCGCGCAGGTGAAAAGATCGATAGTCGGGCTGGGCTCTACCATTTTATTGGCGTCGGATTTTACAAAGTCGCGGCCACGTGGCCGCACCCGAGAGCCCGCGCTCTTCGTACAAAGTTTGCGGTAAGGTGGAGGGTTCGCAACGCGCTGTTGTCGATCGGTAAAATACGCCGCGGGGGTGCGGTACATCGGCACGAGAATAGCCCCTCGCCGAAGCGAGGAGTTCGCGGCACGCAGTTGGTCGGCGCGATTACGGTATGACTGTCGTTTCGGTTCCGACGGACGGCGAACGCTCGGCGAAAACTTCGCGATAGGCTACGCGACGGCTCGATAGGAATAACGCGAAATGTAACGTAACAAACGGATGGTTGCAAACGGTAACGGCGGCAGCTCCTCCGAGGAAGACTTCCGCACGATATTTTTCCGGGAACTCGCTGCCGAGGCTCAAGGTACCGGTGAATTCGGTACGAACGGAATGTCCGAGGCGAGAAGCGCCTCGGCGCGCGAAAACTCGGGGAACGAGACGCGATATTACGCGTCCGACGGGCGATCCGCGAGCTCGCGTTGCCGCGAGGGCACGGAATCGTCGTTGGCCGACCTCGTCGGTTCCCCGACAGAGCCTGGCGAACCAACTCGCGACAAATAAACGAAAACGGTCACTTAGGGGACTCACCGTTCCTGCCGGTAATTTCTCCGCCGTCTGTCGCGGTTTTGCCCGTCTCGCTCGGGATGGTCCTCCGGTAGTTCGGCTCCTGCCTCGCAACGGTAACAGGGTTGAGGTCCCGCTGTAGCTCGGGATTATAACTGCACGCACGTCGCGTGTACGATAAGCGGACGAATTTCGGTAATCTACGCAACACCGCGGTCCGGGCTAATTCGATAGATTTTCTCGGTACGACACAGTTCGGAAGTCACCGCGACAGTAATTCGGCCTAGTCCGTTCGCGTTCCGGCAGGGTCCTCGCATCCCCACTCCTTGCCGTAGTCCGGCTTTTCCTCTAATAGGGCGCGCGTCTGGCGCGAAATTCGGAACTCGCAGGATCGTGCCTACGTCGGGTCCTTGGGCCCCAGACCTTACGCGAAAATCATTCCGAAATTGAAACGCGGGGCAGATCGGTGACCTACCCCGGTATGGAGAGGGGGGGGGGCGCCTACACCACCCTCGCCGAGGCCCCTTGCAATTGGCTAGGTGAGGCGACGGCAGGACCGCGAAATAGGTTGTCGGATGGTCGACAGGGGCCTTCGTCCCGCTTCGTCACCTCCGGGTTGTCTGGCCCGTGTGTGGCGTCGCCCATTCCTCGTTATTACCGGTGCACCGGATTTGCGTATTGGCCATGGTTTGGCGTAGGTGGTCCCGCGAAGCGCTGTGCCCTTTCCTCAGGTCGGCTGGATACCGGGCTGCCGTTCGCCTACCTGAAACTTGCCGGGCTCGGCGCGCGCGAAAGGGTGAAAGTGCGAGTTTCCTGTCGATTCGGGAGTTCCTCGGGGAGCGCTTCCTAACCTATCGAGCCGTGGTTCTATTCGCGACAACGTTGTTTTCGGGCAGTCCGGTCCCTTCGTTCGGTTGTTAGGGGCGCCTAAGGGCGACGGGGTTTGTGCAACGTCACAATATATTCACGCAAAACAAAGAGAAACAATCGAGCGTACAGCTAATATCACCCGCACGGTTGTAAAGGACCGGCAAGGCCACGATCGAACAATCAACAATATTACAACTTGAATAAAATACAACATAAGAATATCACAAATGTAAGAACAACGGAAAGCACTCACCGATAACAATATCTCTCTCTCTCTCTACACAATAATAGGGATTAAGACCGTCGAAAGAGAGTGAGAGTGAAAATACAATCCGCTGGCGAACAGTCACCTAAAAGCTAAAATACAAAATAACCCAACGCCAAACGAACACTGTCACGCGAATCGGACTGACGCGGGACTAATGAGGTTAAGAATCAAAAGACTAAAATTGTACTTAATCTACGAGCACCATGGCTCGGCAAGGCAAATTGAACTACAACTACTTAACGAGAGACCTAGGACTTTCCGCCCGGGCGTTATGGAAACCCTGATGCGAAACTCTGCCTAAAGGTCCGCCCAAACAAGACGTTCAAGATGCCGAAGTTGTTCTTACGGCCGAAGTCGCTGTCCATAAGGACCGAGCGAACTGACAGGCCACTTGAGAGGCGCTCGACGGTCCTCGCAACAAAGGCCAAGTGCCGAAAACCGCAGAACTGTTTACTCCCCTCTACACCCCCGAGATGCCTATGCTGGAGCGTGTTGCCCACGGGCAACCCACAGACAAGATTGAGCAGCGTTAGAAATCTCTGCGGATACGGACGCAGTCACGGTGCAGAATTTACTGGAAAAATTCAATATTCGTGTATATCACGATATTAAATACATTCCTTTTGCATAGAATGCGTATGACACTAAATGCGTATGTATATGAGAATGGAAATTGTTATTAATAATCATAATAATAATTTCTATGCATAAACAATTTTGCAATAATAATATGTCAATCATATTTATTTATTCTTAATTTGCTTTTACTATATGTTTCGTACCTATCCGAAAATAATAAGAATGTAAAGATAGATCCAGATTGTTTGGAAGAACGTGAACAGGGATCACATTGAAAGTACTGAGAATGAGTCGGATAGCGAATAACATTCATTTATCATTAATTTCGTTTTTAATTTGTTAGTTTTTAAAAATAAATTTTGTTATGAAAATTGTTAATTTCTTGTCAAGTATATTAATTATATTGGTAAATTATTTATATATGTATAATTATTCACAGAAAATGAAATTATTAATATACAGGTTGTTCACGCTATTACTAGCCAGCATTTTTCTCGTAAATAGTGAATAATAGAAAAAAATGAAAGAGGAAAAAGCGGTACTGTTTTTTATATGCAACACAATGGCGTGTGTAATTTTTTTTTGTTTATACTATTTTGCTAGATACGAAGGCGACCTTCAATTTTTTAAATGGAATGCTGTATATTTTTTTGTATCGCACGAAAGCGCATGTCTAGACGAATTCATCCGTATACTGCACAGTGACCTTCAAGGTCATGCAAGGTGTGTGTGTGTGTATGTGTGTGTGTGTGTAAAACATTATAAATACTGTATTACTTTTAAAAAGCTGTTTCACCGATGTTTTTCCTATTGATGTCGAGAGTGAAACTAGAACTTTTCGGAGTTGGTCGTGATATCGGCACGATGAAACAATTTGTCAAAGAAGTCAAATAAACACGGCAGAATTTCGGAAGGATCTGACTCTTTGTCCTCCTGAAACACGTTGACGGTGGACGCGCAGAGAAATATGTTACCAAAAAATTGTCCTTGGAACGGCAATAAACTAATAGATACCTTCGATGTACACGCCATGGCGACCCTCACGTGCAAAACGGCAAATCTGGCGGCCAAATGTTTTATTGCAACCCGCACGCCGACAGCAACCTACAGTAAATCAGAAAGGTCTCCGTACACCCTTTAAAAATATACAATTTGATTGCCACTCATCTGGCCGAGGATGTCCCACCCCCCTTACCGGTTGTGTATTTAAGGGCTGTGAACCAAGATTTCAGCACCATTTTTGGCCAAAAAACACGACCTTTAGCACGCGAGAACGAATATCCAGCATTCAGACAAAATGCCGAATTCTGTAGGATTGGTAAATATGATGGTGAAATTCAGTGGGCTACTGCTCGCGTTGCGCAAACTGAACCAGCAGCGCCAGTCGGAACAGGAGGCAAGTCGGGGAGGAAGAAGGCGCTACGGTGTCCACCCGCTGTGGCGAAATCGAGCCATCGAAGGAGAATTCGTTCTATTCAGGCAAATGCTGGATCACGAGGAAAAATTTTACGGATATTTCCGTATGAATCGTGATTGTTTTTATGCCCTACTTGGGAAAATCAAAGATGATTTGACAAAAACTTGTACGCCTTGGAAAACACCAATTGCGCCAGAGGAACGGTTGGCAGTTTGCTTGAGGTAAGTGAGCGTAAAATAATTAATTAAATCCTTATAAAATTATTTTTATTTAAAACGCTACAAACTACATGTTATACAATTAAATGCTACCAAAAATTATCTTAGCCTAAATTATCTTTATATAAAGTAATCTAACTTGATCTAACTAAATCTAACTTAATCTAACTTAAGTACCGCCTAGGTCTCTTCCGACTTTTTTGCCGCAGCCAAACGCTCAATAATCTCCAACTTGAATCGCTCCTGCGTACTTTGCTTGAGGTTCGAAGTGGCCGAGCATATCCACCGGAAGAAGTCTTGCAATTCTTTTTTAGCCCCATCTTCTTCTCCTTGCGACATTCCGGGGTTGCCCGATATCGCCGCCTCCGTAGCAGTCTTGAGCTGCTTGGCACATTCCAAAACTTCATTATGTATCGCCGCATAGCGATCCTCGTTTCCATCATTGCGGCATTCGTTCTGTTGTGGTCGGTGACGTCTCCTCTTTTGTGGAGGTTGCCTGTCCTGCGGCTCTTCCCCCTCGCTCTCAAGCGGGGGTCCGCTGACGTCCCCATTTTCTTCTGTTGTACAATAATTAGAGTCTCCACTAAAACTGACGGAGCTGAGAAAAATAATATTTAAATTAGTTAATTGTAAATAATTTCAAATGGGATAATAAATGTAAATAGTCAATAATGTGGTCTGAAATATTAAATATTATTTGAAATATTGCTCACCTCTCCAAACTGCAAAGCGTTTGACGTTCTTGGAAAAAAGGGACCAAAAATTGCATTGCATCTTCATATTTATATTTCCGCAATGCGTTGTCCGCCGCCTGCCCGCTCCGCACCGCACTGCTTCTGGCGCGGAATTTCCTAAATTGATCCCGTAGACTCTGCCATCTACTTTTGCATGTTTCGGCTGTAAAAGAAATATTTTCTAATTAACATTTTATTATTATTTCAGGTATTTAGCAACAGGAGATTCCTTCAAAACTATCAGTTATAGTTTTAGAATGGGTGCATCGACTGTGGAATTAATAGTGAAGGAAACCTGCAGGGCCATTACGGAGAGACTGAGGTCTGAGGCCATACCAACACCCAGCATGGAAATGTGGGAAACAATAAAGCAGGAGTTTTGGGAAAAATGCCATTTTCCCAACTGTCTGGGGGCCATTGATGGGAAACATGTAATTATCCAAGCCCCACCGAACTCCGGCTCATTGTATTACAATTACAAGAAAACATTTTCAGTGGTTTTGTTGGCTGTGGCTGATGCCAATTCTAACTTTATAGCTGTTGATGTTGGGTCGTACGGAAGGAACAGCGATGGAGGGGTTTTTGCCCACTCATTGATAGGGCAAGGGATGAATGACGGGTCCTATCGGATGTTGCCCGACACTAATTTGCCGGGCACATCAATCTGTGCGCCCTGCGTCTTCGTCGGCGATGAAGCCTTTCCTCTGAAGAGGAATCTTTTGAGGCCGTATCCGGGACGAGTAGCGGAAGGTCACGAAGACCAAACACATTTTAATAAACGCCTGTCAACGGCTCGACGAACAGTCGAAAACGCATTTGGAATTTTATCCCAGAAATTCCGTATTTATAACCGACGGATCCAGGGGAAGACGGAAAATATTGATTACATAATAATAACTACGTGCATCCTGCACAATTACATACGAAAGTACGAGGGATCGACAACGCCAGAAACTGGACCGACAGAAGCTGCAGCGTGGGATGCCTTTAGTAATCAAGCGGGCAACGCGACGAGGGAGTCCTTCGCGGTCAGGGACACATTCAAAAACTTTTTATATTCGACCCAGTAATTTTAAGTTAAGTTTAGTTAGTTACTTATTAAGTTAGTTTAAGTTAGTTTAAGTTAATTAGTTATTAACATTAAGTTAAGGTTAATTTGAGCAATTGTGTTATTAGTTAATTGAACAATTATTAAAATACATTAAGTACTAACCTGGTTGATTCAATTCGTCGCCTATCTCCCTCCATGCGATTGCTTTGAACTTGCTGTCCATGAATTTCCTGTGAGATAAATTGTATAAAAACTCGCGACTGCGGACACATTCGATAAGACGCTCGTCTTCCATTTTGCTGAACCACTTGTCACTTGCACTTGTCTAACGTCGGAAGTAGAACTGATTTTTCCGACGAACTTTCGTCGCAGGTAACCTCGTAGTTAGCATCACAGTGGGGGTAAGAAACCCGGTATTGGTTATATTGGGGTAAAGAACCACAATGGGACCTGCAACAGACCTGCCTGGATCGGGCCGCTCCGAGTCTTCAGCGGCCCATTGCAAAAATTTGTTTGTAATTGCGAAGAAAAAAGTAGAAGTCACGATTTTTGACTTTTTTATCTGTATCTGTATTGAAAATTTATAAGGTCCCTTTTGTAGATCTAAGTAAGTAATGTACATGCACAAAATTTCATTAAAATCGATCAAGGTTGCTAAGAAATATAATTGATTGAAAATAACAAGAATTGTAAGAAACTGTGATTGAAGACCCAAGTAAATTAATCCTATCATCTCCAACAAAATCAAGACGTTTGGGCCAATTTTAAGAAGCTATAAAGAGTGTACGAATATTTTCTACACTGGCCGCATATTACCGAAATAATCCTATTTCTTAGGTCTTGAATCTACACTTCCTTCATACTCTGTTTCATCATTTCCCAATGAAACGAATCCTCTACTTTCTCGCGATGTCCATAGAGCAATGACAGTTAATGTTTCCAACAATTTATATTTTATTAATTCATAACGGTGTTAAATCCAGCGGCGGTCGCACATGTATGTGCATGGTATAAAGACGTGGTATAAATTCGTCGGCCGTCCGAGAATAATTTTAATTTCGCCATTTTTTAAAGTGTCACCATTTTTGGGGAGTCTATCGTTAGGTCTGCCTATGCCCATCTCAGCCGCGCCCGCAATCCCAGTGTTTTGGTTTCGACGTCACACGCTACATAGTATGTGTGACGGCTGTAGCCAATATTTTGACCGTAGCTAGAAATGCGTGTGAAACAAGGCCTGCCTCTTCCAGCAGGATCCAATCAGCCACGCATTCGTACCTATACTTTGTCCAACGAGACGAGGCAGTGAAGTACCAACTCTGTCGCACTCGAGTGGCTATGTTTACGTCTACTGCCTCGTCTCGTTGGACAAGGTATAGACACGTCACCGCATTCCTTCCAGGGAACCTTCTTCGCAGCCTCGCATCAATACTGTGTCACCGCCTTGCACCCATACAAAATGGTGCCTTGCCATCCCCTACAATCGTATAGGAGTGGGCGGTAATTGTTGAACAGCTTAGCCCACAGTATTAGAGTACTCCGAGCATTAACAAATCGGCGGGCAAGACTGTGACAGCGATCGACAGCAGATAATATCGGGATTAGGTTCAATGTACTTCGATTATAGGTTAAATAACGCATTGCATAATATGCACAGTCAAGAAATACTATACTATCTACTTCTCGATATTCCTCACGACAATTGCAAGGAAAGAGATAAATCCCGGAAATTACTTACACAGAAATTGCTAAGATTCTGTGGCGTCAATTAAATATATTTCTTGGTACATTTCTTGGTAAAAATGATAGGCATCTATTATTTCGCTTTTCGAGTAGGAGGAGCGATATTGTGATTTAGTATGAGGAAGTCCCTTCAAGCACGTGTTGACCGTGTGTTTTCCTTCGTGTTTTCGTGGGATGGTGGTCATAGAATCATTTACATTTCGTCGCTCCGGCATCTGGCATTGCCTGTCATAAAATTGATGGGCTCAAGCTAACGAACGAACAATACAACACCTTTTACCTGCATTATTGCCGTCCGTACCACACTTTGCCGAGTGGAAAGGCCTACGAAAATAAAAATACGGAGAACGTCAATCATTTTTAAGTAATTATGGATAAGAATTCTGAAGTTTTCCATGTACATTTTTTCGTATAGCAAGGCTAAAATTAAAAAATTGCGGCCAGGTGAGACCGGCGAAGGACGCGGCGTTCGGCGATTCAGGTAGCTAACTGCAAGTGCACCGACTGATCGACCGCTATTCCCCGGCAGGCTTGGAAAAACCAATGTCCTTTGTACTATGGATGGCATTAACCTTTACTGTACACACGGAGTGCACAACACCCTAACAGCAGTTTAGGTAAAATATGTAAATGACCTTCCCCGTGCTCTTCTTTTCACTACGTGAAAATTTTTATTTTAGGGCAGACGCTGTCGACCCTCACTTCAAAATGTCTAAAGAATATCCAGCAACTTAATGGACACAAAACAATTAATAGTTCGGGAAAAAACGGAATTTCAAACAGGAAGAATCGTAAAATGTGGACATATTTTTTCAAATTTTTTAACACTTCAACCGATGGTAAAATTTGCAAAACAAAGATATTAGTAATATTTTTGCATTAAGTAATCACATTCGAATATAAAATGATGAATTATTTAAAAAGAACAGTCTCTTGCTGATGATTAAAAAAAGAAAATGTTTTTTATCTTTGTTTTTATCTTTTTGTTTTTATGTCTTTTATCTGTGGTATAAAATGTGTTGTGTAGGCAGTTTTCGTAAAACTCATCCCAAATAGCAAACTTTGATGGTCCGTATCCTTTAAACAATTTCGAAGATTACAAAATGATGGCTCAATCTTTCAGTTTCATCCAAATTCGTAACATGGTCCCCAAAAAAAGATTTAATTCACATGGAATGACCCCCTTCCTAATTTTGATATTTCCTTAAAAAAATTGTGTAATTCACGCATAACATAAGGATGGGTGATGCTGTTTCACCAAGCGACAGGCACAATTCTTATCCCCATGATGTTGTAGAGGAGAGATACCGATAGTTTACCTAAGGAGCTGTGGAGCCCCTAAAAACATTTTTTTTGTGCCATGCACAGCAGGGAACGTGTCAACGTGCTCTCGAAAGACCATCTGGACGTTCAAAGTTATGGCCCCAACGACGTCGGGGCGACCCCGGAAAGATTTCGAGCACGAAGACCAATTCCTGACCGGAAAATTTCTAGCCCGTGTTCTTGAATCTGGCCGCCCAAACAACTTCGGCATCTTGCCCGTCTTGTTTGGGGCGACCTTAATACGGAACTCACGGATTCGACGATACGCACCTCGCGCTTGTACATCGAAGAACGAGCGTTCCTCATCGCGTTTCGGCTAGCTCGGCCCGCTGGCCAGCTCCCCTCTCTACGCACCTAGCCAATTAAATTTGGGTCCCAGTTCGACGGCCCAATCACGCGCGTTACGCATTCCTCTCTTTCCTTCGTACGCTTCGCCAACGGTCGTCGATCGGCGTAGCCCGTGTAAACAAAGAGATCCTTGAACGCTCAACATACCTGAGTCGAACGTTTGGTGTGTCCGGTTAGGGTGATCCCACAATTGCAATGAATTACCGAACAACCTTACGTTCCCATATTCTACACCACGCAAGCCAGCCTCTCCTCGACCGTTGGTATATTCGCCTTATGTTATGGTCCGACTGACGAGGTCGCTTAATACTAACAAGGTGACGAGCGGGCATCGTTACCTCTGCCTTTATCCTAATCTAAATACTTAAACATAGCAACGTTTCCGGACGGCGTTGATTCCAAGAAGGGTATTCGTTACATAAATACATTTAACGCGGAATAATCTAGAATGCTATACAACGTCAAAGGCCACACTGTGATCAATTAGGGAAATCCCACAATTACAAGAATTATCAACCACAGTGCTACCGACGGACAAAGCCAAAATGGTTTTAGAAACTAATAATAATCGTTCGGAACGTAACAAATGAAAATATTCCACAAAAAAAAATTGGCCATTATCATGAATCGATTTTCATAATTAACATTTCACAAGTACGGTATCACAATAAATAACATTTCATAAACAATATCATATCATAAATAGCATTTCCTCAATACAATATGCCACATAATATATCATTTTACATAAATTTGTTAACGTTGGCTCGTCTTGCAGCGTTTCTCTATTCGTTCGCGAAACGGGTATTTGTCTTCGCGACGCGACGGTACCGATCGCGTTCCGACTTTATTTCCCGGCAACAAGAAAGAATTTTCGTGAGAGTCCCGCACTCTCCGCGTATCTCTTTTCGATGGAAAAGCCCTTGGACAGATTACTTTTCCGCGAGATATCCGAATGTTCGGGCGCCAATTTGTCACGGGACCCAGGTTTTCCGACCCGCCCGACGGAAGAAAACCGGGGCCACAACGGGTTAGGCACGTTCGGCCGCGCGGAACGTGTTTCGCCCGGTGACAAACGGTATCCCGTAGGTTCGACTTTTTCCCCGACGGGAGACTTTATCGGGTTCGGGACTCGAAACGGGCGCCAGACACTCGCAAGTGTCACACGAACAATTTCGAAGATAACGCGAGACGCTAATTATTCTGCCGAACCTACGAGAACCGCGCGAGGGCCTGAATAGCGGCAGCCTGGGCCAGGATTCTACGCGGAGGGAATGCGGGACGTTTCCCGCGGCGGAAAGGTTTCTCAGAAAGAAGCGTACAGGAGTTTGGGGCTTCGAGTTAACATTTATTTCTTCCCGGTACTTTACAAGGGGCTGCCGGGATCGCCCGGCAGCGGTGTAATCGAAGCCCGCGCGATTTTACAAGTTTGTACGACGCGTAGACGGTCGCTCGCGCTTTTTGCACCCGGGTATGCTTTCCGACGCGTCGAACTCGATCGCGGGCGCGATGTACGGCAGCCTCTCTTGACAATTAGCCGGTCGAGAAGCGACCGGGTTCCGATGGTATACGCTGCAGCAAATTCGAAATGACTGTGGCCGTCGGAATTAGCCGGAAACGGCGATACGGTTTTCGTCGCGTCGTCCCACCGTGGGACGTCCCCAGATTGGATTCGCCAAAAATCGGTAACGATACGGGCCCCCCGTCCGTTCACCGACCGACGGCCTCACCCCCTTCTCGATTCTATCCCGATCGCGATTCACGGCGAGTGAGGTCACGTCTTAAATTCGACTCGAAGTCCGGCCGATTCGCAAAAACGCTACCGAGCCAACGCGAAAATCATAATGGTGCGGAAAAAAAACCTGGTCGGCACTTACCACGCGGCACGTGGCTTCCTAGTCGCTTCGGTCTCTCTTTACGGCAGCTCTGGGCTCCCTAGCGGCTTGGATTTTTCGGAATTCGGCAGCTCTTTCAATTCCTACCCTCGGCAGCAGTGACGATATTCGAAATTACCGTATGATTGACACACTGGTAAAGCGACTAACCCGGACTCGTTTCGGCAGCACAGTGCCCTACTTCGCGAAGACTCGCTAACGCGGAATCGAGGCGTCCCCCACTATCCTACTCTTCCCTGCTCCCGCGCGACGCTCGAACCTATCGCTAGCTTTCGCGCGTCAGGGCCGCGTCCGGCGGTACGGGGCCCTCGGCTACGGATCTATCGGCTAACGCTTTCCTGGTGACACGCGTTGATTGGCCGCTTCCCTTGGAGACAGACAACGTGCCATTCCCTCGACGGGTGCGTGTAGCTTTTCGGGACGAGGCGGCGACGAGGTCGAGATGATGTACGCCTCAGACCCGTAATCCCTCGGCGGCGCCTCCGGGTTGGTAGGCCTGGGCTCGGTGTCCTCCTCGTTGACTTCCTGCAGGGCATCCTCCGTAGCCGTCCCCCGAACGTTTTACCTCCGGATTTTCCGCGTTCCTGGGAGTAGGAAAAAGGATCCGGGCCCCCCTGGGACCCGGCCACGGTCCTGCAACTTCGTGTCGCGCCAAATGGCGCGGCATTCAAACCGCGTCAATATCCAATTTGGTGCTGCCAAAGGGCGGCCCGGTCTTTCGATCTAAGATCTGAGGGACGTGGACAACTTTGCCACGTCACAATATATATATTTTTAAAAACTAACAAATTCAAAACGAAATTAATAATAACTGAATGTTATTCGCTATCCGACTTATTCTCAGTACTTTGAATGTGATCCCCATTCACGTTCTTCCAAACAATCTCGATCTATCTTTATATTCATATTACTTTTCGAATAGGTATAAAACATATAGTAAAAGCAAATTAGGAATAAATAAAAATGATTGACATATAATTATTGCAAAATTGTATTATGCATAGAAATGATTATTATATGATTATTAATAACAATTTCCATTCTCGTACGCATTCTATGCAAAAAAAAATGTATTTCATATCGTGATATACACGAATATTGAATTATTTCAGTAAATTCCGCACCGTGACTGCGTCTGTATTGGCAGAGATTTCTACCTTTTGTCTGTGGCCTGTTGCCTGCCTGTGGCCGACACGCTCCATCATTGGCATCTCAGGGGTGTAGAGGGGAGTGGACTGTTCTGGGGTTCTGGTAGCAAATGACACGATTTTCAGCACTTGACCTTTATTGCGAGCACCCCGTGCGCCACTCAAGCGGCCAGCAGACACGCTCAGCCCTTATGGGCGACGATTTTGGGCGCCCAAACAACTTCGGCATCTTGCCTGTCTTGTCTGGGGCGACACTTTATTATGAAGAACCGAAATGATGTAACTGTTACGAGAATATCGGTTCTGGCTTATATCGGTTACGGTCATGGTTCTGGAGAATCGATATTATTTGGGTTCTATAACTGTTATTCTTTGGTTTTGGATTTCGGTTTCGGTTTCGGTTTCAGTTTTGTCATTCTGAATTCTGTATTGTGCTGGCCTTATTGATTTATTATTTAAGTAGTTATTTATTGTTATTTATTAATTAAACCTTTTTTTTTAATAAATAAGTTTTTGTAATAGAAATTTGTTTCGATATTAGTTATTTGAATTATTATTTCAATAATAATTTATTGTTAAAATAGTAATTCAAATAAATCATTTTTTGTAACGACCAAAGAACATGGAATATATTAGGTCGTGTAATATGAAATGTCGAATTTCTTATCCCTTGCGAAGTTTCAACTTATTGGGATATGGAATTTATGACAATAAACACACAGTTGATTATAATAGAAAACTGTTTTATTCCAAGATACGGAAGGGTTCTGTTAGCTCTCGATACCTCGACACTCTGGACGAGACTAACGCAAAATGTGCAACGGAAAACCGTTGCTTAGGTTTGAAACCGTAAACGGAAGGAAAGGTCTGGGCCTGAAATGTGTTTATGACACCCCCCCCCCCCCCCCGACCTTTAAGAGTCGGGGTACTGCCAGAGATCTACATAAAGTACAACATATATACATATTTCGAGATACATCTCCTTTATCTAAAATATATATGCATCTATCAACTGAAGAGTTTTTAAAACCTCTTTCTATAAGCGCTTGTTCGAAAACCTTGTAGCGTCCGGTCGCACGCACACAAAAGAGTCTTTCTTTCGTGCAAACGGCCAACGCAATTTACGACTCTCGTTCGACGAAGCTATTTTTGAGTGGACATTTTCCAGACCTAGTCGAAGTATGTTTATTAGAGTTTTGTCCCAAAGTCCTCAATAGCAAACTGAGACCGTCATAAATTAAGAGACGAACCGAAGGGCACTTGAAGCGGACCCAACGTTCTATCGACACTTGGGTCAAGCATGAGTGGCCCGGAGGAAAGTCCCATCATCTTCTCCGATCACCTCGCCGTTCCGAAAACAAACACGCCAAGGGCGGAAGGAACGGGGGTGAGACGAAGAAAGAACAGCTCTGATTGGAAGGACCCAAAGCGTGGGTTAGCCAATCAGGGTTGTTTAGGATTTTTACCAGGGCAAACGAAGGCGTTAGAATTAAGTTGTACAGGACTTTCGAGGGGTCACTCAGAAGTCGTCACGAGATACACTTCGCATAAAATTGTACAGTCGCGAACGATACCTGTATATATAGAGATTAAATTGAGTTCGCCAGCAAAGTTTAGTTCACGATAAATAGACCCTATCCACAACCTCAAGCCAGCATCTTGCTGCTTGTTTAAGGGGGGCGGCAGGCATTTGGCCTTGACTGTCACGCCAATCCTCGAACGGTCCTCGAACGGTCAGTAGGGAAAACTGATTGTGGAATGGTTAAAATTTTTTTTGTGGAACTACGTCGCGTCTACGACATATCGGTAAAAAAGAATATATGAAATGCCGACTTGAGTAGTAGTGGAAAAGAGAAACGAAAATTGAGAGAGAAAGCTAGCGACTAGACATGGTTGCCACATATCATCTTCGCCTCACTGTTGCCATGTCATCAAACCCGTAAATTTACAAGCGTTTCGTGAGACTGATTTCTGCATGAGCCCGATTCAGCCGACCAACACATGCTAACACGTACATTGCCACGGGCGCATAGATATACGCAGGACTCGTTGTCACATTACCTTTGCAGTTTTTTGCTACTATCTCTGAAATCAAACTCGAACAGCAGTCACGTGTATGCAAAAGCTAAGGAAATCATTTGATTTATATTAAATTGAATCAGTTTATTCTTAACATTATAATAATTTTATACATATATTAACAGGACTTCTTTTAAAAAGAAAATGAGCCGGAATTTACTTCCTGTCAGAAAGAAAATTATATTCAAAATGAAATTAAAGCAGCTTTTTTTATGCCACAAAGCGCATAAAAAATTAAACAAAATTTGTCATATTTTTTTACTTTAGATGTCAAATCTGAAGTTAAGAAACAAACAAATACAAATTTACAACTAAAGACTAAACGTAAAATAAACTTGAATAATATCATATATATATATAAAAGTTTATAGCATTTTCCAAAGTTTTATATATGTTTACAATATATAAAATCGAGAAGTTAGCCGCGTCGTCTTAGTGACGACGATACAACGAAGACCATTCGGCGCGATGTCTCGATATCGTAACATATCGATACTCGTAACACTATATTTGACAAAGTGACGAAGTTTCTGTCAAAATCAAAGAACTTTCGATAGAAATGTGTTAGTTATACTGCTATTAGGAATTGTAGCAGCGTGCAGGGGCAGGTGATTATACCGTAAAAGAAACAGATAAACGCGATGGCGTTCTAATGGCTAGAATAGGATATATATTTCAAACACTATACAATATACACGAGGACTATACGGTGGTTTCCGAACGACTGTCGCATGCCGACTCGCCGGCATGACGACACAGTCAAGAAGCGCTGGGACCGCGCCACGCGCGCCGTCTACAGTTCGGTATCGCTCAAAGAGGAGACCAAAGAAGCCGCGCTTACATTGTTTACAACAAAATGAGATAGAGCTATGATTTTTTTTTAGAAGTTAAAATATTGCAAAAGAAGGGAAAAATAGAGAGACTATGGTACAAACATGTTTTAACTTTGAAAATAGACTTGGAATATTTAAACAAAATTGTGATTTATCCAATGCCATGCACGGTTAGATTTTTCTTGACATTCTGTACATCTGTTCTCGTAGATTTTATCACGCTGACATCAAATCCGATCACAAAATTTGTCTGTCACCTCAGGATTTTGGAAAAAATCGATTTCTGCGAAAAGAAACTAATGGAATCACAATTTTTCCGTTGAAATGATTTGATAACCCTCTGGTTATTCTGGTTCAGAGGCCAAAATGTGAATTTCGCGAGGCGTTCGAAACAAGCGTGGCATCACGAAATGCTAAGGCGAGGCCACGACCTTCGGCCTGCTATATTTTATCAAAATTAAATCGGTACTTTGAAGTGAAATTGATATTATAAATATACAATGATAAAACATAATGAAATTTAAAAAAATACGTTAGTAGACAGGATTTGAACACTGGTCGTCCGGTTGAAAACTTGGTACGCTGCAGTCACGCCAAACCAAATCTTGTTGTACCGTAGAAAAAAATACGGCATTACATAGGAAATAATGAAACTTCAATCGTTAATATCGCGAAAATTATTGAGTATCTGCCCCTATAATGGTGTATATTTGTGAACAGGACAACGAGATCTATAAGTATGCAAAGTTTCAACAGAATCGATGACCCGAAGGTCGTGGCCTCTTTCGAAACGTGCAAGGGTCAGAAAATTTTCAAATTGCCGCTTCAATATTGCAATGAGCAGTTTATAAATGGTCAATTGTCTTTCCTAAAGGTTCAATCTAGGTCTGTCCAGAGGCCAAAATGCGAATTTTTGCCTCATCGTCGATTAATTAGCAATATTCGGCAACATACCGCCAGTCGCGAGGCGTTCGAGGCAAGCGTGACGTCACGAGATCCGTAGCGAAACGTGCAAGGGTCGAAATCTTGACAAATTGACGCTTCAATATTCCAATGAGCAGTTTAAAAGTGGTCACTTGTGTTTCCTAAAAGTCCAATCTACGTCTGTCCAGAGCCCAAACTGCGAATTTATACCTCATCGTCGAGTAATTTGCAATATTCGGCAGCATACCGCCAGTCGCGAGGCGTTCGAAGCAAGCGTGACGTTACGAGATGCGTAGTGAAACGTGCAGGGGTCAAAATCTTGACAAATTGACGCTTCAATATTGCAATGAGTAGTTTAAAACTGGTCACTTGTGTTTCCTAAAAGTCCAATCTACGTCTGTCCAGAGCCCAAATTGCGAATTTCTACCTCATCGTCGAGTAATTTGCAATATTCGGCAGCATACATATCGTACATATGTAAACCTGTAATATCGACCTGCATTATCGACCGTATTCTATCGCAAGGTACAGTGTTTGCCGCGGGGAGACCGGGGCGCTAGTAAGCGGAACCGCGAAATGGTGCGTTTTTTTCTAGACATTTTACGCCTTAAATAAGTAAGTAATCAATTAAAAATGCATACCACCGTGTTCGTACATGTCTTTGCTATGTCTGTCCAGAGCGTTTTTTTCGATACGAACACTAAATCTCTCGAAATTAAGAGAATCTCTCTGCGGCAGCCATTTTGTGACGTCATCCTTGCTTCAGAAAGCGAGATTTCTGCCGAATATTACAAATTACTCGACGATGAGGTTGAAATTCGCAATTTGGGCTCTGGACAGACCTAGATTGGACTTTTAGGAAACCCAAGTGACCACTTTTAAACTGCTCATTGCAATATTGAAGCGTCAATTTGTCAACATTTTGACCCTTGCAAGTTCATATACGTATATGGATTTCATGTATGTGTGTGGTTACACAGAGTCGACCTGCCGGCCCCCATAAGATTAGTGAAAAACCCAGAAAACAATAGAAGAGTGAAACACATAGATATTAAGTTAAATTTCGTTTGTGACATTGTAAAGGACAAAATTGTATTAATTGAGTATGTAAGCACCAAGTTCCAATTAGCAGATATTTTGTAACGGTTGCGTTTTCCTTACGCGAGCGGTTAATCGCGAGAGGAAGGAATTCTGTCCTCTCCTGGATTTGCTCAGCGGCCAGGGTCGGCGGAGAGGACAGCGGGTGAAAATAAACGTAGGCGGTTTTAGAAAAAGATGTGCTTTATTGTCGGCGGCCTCTTGCCCCGGTTAGTGACGAGGGTTCCCGGCTGGCGGGCTCCGGTGCGACGGCTGGCTGTAAGCAGCACGAGAAACGACAAAGTTTAACCTAATCTTACTCTAAACTAAACCTAATATATACACGGTAAAATTACGACGAAACGCGGAGCGAGCGGAGTTCGCTAGTATGACGGTAACGCGAAGCGAGCAGGGTTCGCTTGTACGGCGGTAACGCGGAGCGATCGGGACTCGCTAGATTACGGCGGAGACGCGGAGCGATCAGGACTCGCTGGTACGGCGGGAACGCGGAGCGATCAGGATTCGCTGGTACGGCGGAACGCGGAGCGATCAGGACTCGCTGGTACGGCGGAACGCGGAGCGATCAGGATTCGCTGGTACGGCGGAACGCGGAGCGATCAGGATTCGCTGGTACGGCGGAACGCGGAGCGATCAGGATTCGCTATTTTACGGTGTTTCCGATTCGGTGGATTTCCGGGATTCCGGGTCTACGGCTGGTCGGTAGGAACCACCGCGGCTCGGCGAGATGATAGTGAATCGATGTTTCCTCGCTGATGGCCGAGCGCACGGTGGCCGCGAATCTGCTCCGACTCCGGACCGACGGGACGCCCCACCCGTCGTCCCCGAATCGGATCGCGGTGGGGGTCGCTCGCACCTAGGCGAGCCCAGGGAACGAGCTTCCCGTCACCAACGTCGTAGCTCGTGCAAGACGAGCTCCGAACGCGGCTGCGATCCGATGAGGACTGTCACGAATGTGACGCGACGCCTGGTCGCGGACCGGTGAGCGAACTTCGCAGGATCGGCGGAAAGGAATCGGGGAGGGGGGAGAGAGCTGGAGCGCGCGACGAGTAGTAGCGCCCGGAGACACTGCTCTCGTCCGTCTGCTCACTCAAGACCTCCTCGCGGTACTGGTGTCGCTCGCACACGGAAGAAGCCGTAGTACGGGTCCCACCAAGCACCAGCGTGTGCGCACACACACACGGAAGAAGCCGTAGTATGAGTGTTCACACGCGGCTGCGAGTGGCCAAGAGCTTGGGATGATCCCCGTTGAGCAGCTCCAAGCCAACTCCGAACTAAACGCGCTCTGCTCCGGTATTTATGCAGAAAGCGCGGATCACGGAGAGCGCGCCGTCTCGCGAAATGTTCGCGAAGCGGCGGCGTGCTTCGATTGGTTCGCGCTCGGGACGGTTGCGGATTGGCTCGCACTAAGGTCCGCTGTGCGAGCTCGCGACGGAACGCGGATTTCGCCGTTTCGTCGCATCCCCCCCTTTCTTCGGAGAGCGGAGCGGTTCGGTTTCGCGAAAATCGGCGGTTGTAATCGTGCCCGTGATGGAACGGGTGGCCGGACGGCGATGGCCAACGCTGGGATCCCTCCCGGAGGCCGGGGCTGTGTCGCTCGTCGCGGCCCGGGTGGCTGGAGGTGCTGGTTGAGTGCCTCGTCGGGGTCGAAGACACCGTGACGGGCGTAGGTCTCCTCGAGCTCGTGGAGGAAGGCAGCTCGGTCTCGTTCCTCTTCCTGTGCGGTTTGCATCTTGAATGCCGAGAGCTTCTTGGTCTTGTCTTACTCTGGTTGAGGGATCGGCGATATCGGTGCGCAGGCGCGGACTCGATCTCGTCCCTTCAACGGTTCCCTTGAACTTCCTGGAATCGGCTGTGGATTCTCGGGGCGGCGTCGGCAAAACGTCTCTTCGGTCGGCGGCAACGTATTGCTTCAGGTCGCGCACGTGGATGTGCCGGACTAAACGCCCGGCGGCATCTCGTAAGTCCACGATAACGGGTGAGACCCGGCGTTGGACGGTGAACGGACCGGTATATCGTGCGGACAGCTTGGCGTTCCGAAAGGCGGCTTTATTGGACAGGACATGGTTCCGCCGAAGCACGAGCGAGCCGACAGTCGGGAACCAAGCTCGCCGGTGGCGATCAAAGTGCCTTTGTTGCTGCTGGAAATTACGGGCGAGGTTGCAGGTGACTAACTCGTGGGCTTCTTGTAGTCGTTGAATCCGGTTCTGGAGCGGTGAGCTGGTGCGTGTTCCGGCTTGATGACGGAAGGTCCCAGGTGGAATAAATTCGCGGCCGGAGTTCAGGTAAGCTGGGGAGTACCCGGTCACGCTATGCTGCGCGGTGTTGTATGCGAAAGCGATTTCCGGGCAGTAGCGATCCCAAGATCGCTGCTGTTGACCACTGTATTGGCCAATCATGGTTTTGATTACCCGATTTACTCGTTCCACCGGGTTACATTGTGGAGCGTAGGGAGGAGTGCGTCGGTGGGTTATTCCCCACTCCCTAAGTGCCCGCTCCATTTCTTTGCCGACGAATTGTCGACCGTTGTCGGTGACGAGGGCGGCCGGACACCCGTGTCGCAGGATGATTAGTTCTCGTACTGCTTGGACGATGGCCCCGCTGGTAGCACTGCGAAGAGGTCGGAGCTCCACCCATTTCGTGTAGCGGTCCTGCATCACGAGCAGAGTCGTGTTTCCGGAACTGGATCGTGGTAGAGGTCCTATGAGGTCGGCGGAGACCATCTCCCACGGTTGCTGGACGGCGGTGGCGTGCATAAGACCGGCTGGTGTTTGCTGGGAGGCCTTATGCTTCTGGCATGTATCGCAGGCCTGTACATAATGTGCGCCCTCGCGGAGCATCCCGGGCCAGTAGTAGAAGCGGCAAAGTCGAGCCAGCGTTTTTGCCACTCCAAGGTGGCCGGCGGTCGGATCGTCGTGAGCTTCCTGCAGGACGCGTGGTCGATCCGGAGAGGCCACGCACAGCTTCCATTGTTCGTCGGGCTGGTCCTCGTGGAACTCGAGAGAATGCAGGATGTGCCGGTATAACTGCCCTTGTCGTATGCAGTATTCTGGATGTTCGGCAGGCTGCTTCCTGACGGTGTTGAACATCCGTTGGTACCAGCTGCATCGGGGGCTTGGTCCGGCGGCACAGGTGGGAATCGGATTCCTTGAGAGAGCGTCGGCGACGGTATTCTCGGGACCTCGGCGATAACGGATCTCGAAGTCCCATTGGCCGAGTTCCATTGCCCATCGGGCGAGTCTGCCCGACGGGTTGTCGATTTTCTCCAACCACTTCAGGGACTGGTGGTCGGTCAGGACTATGAAGTGATAGCCCTCGAGGTAGTGCCTCATCTTCCATATGCCCCAGCGTACGGCCAGGCATTCGAGTTCGGTGGCCGAATAATTCCGCTCCGCCTTATTGAGAGTCCGACTGGCGTACGCGATCACGCGCTCGCCCTGCGCGCCGGGTTGCGTCAGGACGGCGCCGAGGCCTTCTCGGCTCGCGTCGGTTTGCAGCGTAAACTGTTGCTCCCAGTCGGGGACGGCCAGTACCGGAGCCTCGGTGAGTCGTCGCCGCAGTTCTTCGAAGGCGGCCTGCTGTTCCTCCCCCCAGTTCCACCTTGTCGCCTTCTTTAGGAGACTGGTCAAAGGTGTGGCGGTCTGTGAGACGTCCGGTAGGAATCGGCGGTACCAGGACAGGAGCCCGAGGAAACGGCGAAGTTCCTTCACATTCTGGGGCCGGGCGAGTTGAGCCACGGCGGCGACCTTCTCTGGGTCCGTATGTAGTCCGTCCTGGTCGACGAGGTGCCCCAGGTATTTGAGCTGCTGGCGCGCGAAGTGGCATTTCTCCCAATTCGGCCGCAGGTTCGCTGTTCGGAGCCGTTGGAAGACCTCTGCCAGCATACTCAGGTGCTCTTCGAACGTTGGACTGGCGACGACGATGTCATCTAGGTACGCAAAGGCGTACGGCGCGAGGTCAGGTGAGATGACGTTGTCCAGTAGTCGTTGAAATGTTGATGGAGCGGAGTGCAGGCCGAAGGGCATGACGGTGAACTCCAGTAGCCCTTTTCCTGGTACGGTGAATGCGGTCAGCGGCCGGCTGGCTGGAGTGAGGGGAACCTGCCAGTACCCATTCTTTAGGTCGATCGTCGACAGATATCTGGCGCCCCGTAGTTTATCCAGCGTGGCGTTAATATGTGGTAGAGGGTAAGCGTCCTTCTTCGTGACTTTATTCAGTCGTCGAAAGTCGACGCAGAAGCGGTACTTCCCGTCCTTTTTCCTCGCGATGACGATTGGCGAGCTCCAGGGGCTCCGTGACGGCTGGACTACCCCTTCGGAGAGCATTTTCGCGACTTCGTCGTCAATGATGGCCTGCATCGCGGGATTACGGGGCCGGTATCGCTGTTTAATCGGCGTAGTCTCGAGAAGCCGAATCTCGTGTTGTGCTAGCGGGGTTACGCCGCGGATGCCTTCGAACGAGGCTTGCTGTCGGCTGATAAGCTCCCGTAATTGCTGATCCTGGTGGCTCGTGAGATTGGCCAGTCCGGCCGGAGTTGTCAAGGCGCAGGAAATTCCGGTAGTCTCGGGGTGACCTGGATGGATACGTCGTTCTCCTAGGTGGATCTGGATCCGGTATTTCTGTAGGATATCCATCCCTAGGAGCATCTCGTATTCTAGTCCCTCCAGGATGTAGTACGGGTGGTTCATGGGAATGCCTTCAACGGTGGCGATTCCCCGAACGCTTCTGGTAAGGTCGGCTCTTGTGCCATCAGCCATGGTGGCGACCGTGTCCTCCGTTTGCATATGCCATCCTGATGCGAGGCAGCGGCGTGCCATCGGGCCGCTGATAAATGAGCATGCTGACCCTGTGTCTATGAGGGCCTTGGCCTGGTGGTTTCCGATGGTAACGGTGGCATAGATGCGATTGTCGGTGAATTCGGGGGCCGGACGAGGTGTTACGGTGGTCCGGCCCGCGGCTCGTTTCCCGTCTGATTGGTACGGCCGTGACACTGACAATCCCTCGTCAGGACGTCGTCTTGCCCGCAAAAGGAGCAAAACCGGACTGCGGCGTTGGTGCATGAGAATCGGTCGTGTCCAGGTCGCTTGCACCTCCAGCAGTGCGTCGTGCGCTGGTAGGCACCGGTAACGGCGAGAGTCGGTCTGGTATTGGTACTTCTTCCGGACGGAGCGGGACGTGAGCTACGGGCATCTAGCCGGAGGTCCTCCTCGATTTCCTCGACCCGCTGGATCAGCTGGGCGGTGTCGCTGAACTCGCCGCGTCGGATATGCACGCGGAGCCCTGGGCGCATGTTATAATACAGCGTGTCGAGTTTTCGCTCGGTGGTATATCCCCCACGCCGGCGGATTAGAGTGACCATAGCGGTAACGTAGGTCCGGATCGGTTCGTACAGGCCCTGCTGCCTTTCGGTGATTTGGCGGTCCAGGTTCCGGAGTTCGCGAGGCGGCAGGAAGTACCGTCGGAGCTGGTCCTCGAGCTCCTCCCACGAGGAAATGGTCGGTACGATGTCTCGGTACCATAGCTGAGCGTCTCCGCGAAGGAGTTCAGGGAACCCGTGTAGTAACTGCTGGTCGGTCAGACGGTACGTCCCCTGTAGTTCCCGTACGCGCTCCAAAAATGCGTACGGGTCTCGCCCGTCGAAGTGACAGTTCCACTTCCTCATGTGGTCGAGGATCTGAGTGGTCGGTGCGGTTGATTCGTAAACCGGCGGGACGACTGGACGGAGAGGGGTTGATGCATCGTCTCCATCGAGCCCGTTGACCAGGTCATTGTGGAATTCCTCCAGGTCCCGAGTCCGGTCGACCTCCTCCTTATACCCGGGCTCATCCTCGGGCTTGTCCGAGTAGGCCTCGGGATTCCGTCGGACGTAGGCCACCAGCCTTTGCCTCAACTGGACCACGGTACCCCCGGTGCCGGTTCCAAGCTCGCGGAGTTCCTGTTTCAATTGCTCTTTGGTGAGCCGGTACACCCACGAGACTCCCATGCTATCTTTTCGGGACGAGGCTTTCTCCTAAAAATGATACGGGATCGCTGCACGGCGGTTATTGCGCGGAGTATGTTGACCGGAGAACAGAGTTTCGAAAACGCGGTGTCGTATTTACAATCTTTTTCTTTTAATGCGCGGAGTAATCTTATTTCGGCCGGAAAAAAAAAGGTTACGGAAACGCGTAGCTTAAACCTAGACGGAGAACCGAGTTACGGGAACGCGATGTATTATTTACAATCCCTTTTCTGCGCGGAGTAATTTTATTTCGCGAGGTATAATCGGAACGCGTAGCTTAAACCTAAATGCTTACTCGCTAAGTGTCGTTTTCCAATGCGAACGTACAGCCAGTCCCTGTTCGGGCGCCATGTAACGGTTGCGTTTTCCTTACGCGAGCGGTTAATCGCGAGAGGAAGGAATTCTGTCCTCTCCTGGATTTGCTCAGCGGCCAGGGTCGGCGGAGAGGACAGCGGGTGAAAATAAACGTAGGCGGTTTTAGAAAAAGATGTGCTTTATTGTCGGCGGCCTCTTGCCCCGGTTAGTGACGAGGGTTCCCGGCTGGCGGGCTCCGGTGCGACGGCTGGCTGTAAGCAGCACGAGAAACGACAAAGTTTAACCTAATCTTACTCTAAACTAAACCTAATATATACACGGTAAAATTACGACGAAACGCGGAGCGAGCGGAGTTCGCTAGTATGACGGTAACGCGAAGCGAGCAGGGTTCGCTTGTACGGCGGTAACGCGGAGCGATCGGGACTCGCTAGTTTACGGCGGAGACGCGGAGCGATCAGGACTCGCTGGTACGGCGGGAACGCGGAGCGATCAGGATTCGCTGGTACGGCGGAACGCGGAGCGATCAGGACTCGCTGGTACGGCGGAACGCGGAGCGATCAGGATTCGCTGGTACGGCGGAACGCGGAGCGATCAGGATTCGCTGGTACGGCGGAACGCGGAGCGATCAGGATTCGCTATTTTATGGTGTTTCCGATTCGGTGGATTTCCGGGATTCCGGGTCTACGGCTGGTCGGTAGGAACCACCGCGGCTCGGCGAGATGATAGTGAATCGATGTTTCCTCGCTGATGGCCGAGCGCACGGTGGCCGCGAATCTGCTCCGACTCCGGACCGACGGGACGCCCCACCCGTCGTCCCCGAATCGGATCGCGGTGGGGGTCGCTCGCACCTAGGCGAGCCCAGGGAACGAGCTTCCCGTCACCAACGTCGTAGCTCGTGCAAGACGAGCTCCGAACGCGGCTGCGATCCGATGAGGACTGTCACGAATGTGACGCGACGCCTGGTCGCGGACCGGTGAGCGAACTTCGCAGGATCGGCGCAAAGGAATCGGGGAGGGGGGAGAGAGCTGGAGCGCGCGACGAGTAGTAGCGCCCGGAGACACTGCTCTCGTCCGTCTGCTCACTCAAGACCTCCTCGCGGTACTGGTGTCGCTCGCACACGGAAGAAGCCGTAGTACGGGTCCCACCAAGCACCAGCGTGTGCGCACACACACACGGAAGAAGCCGTAGTATGCGTGTTCACACGCGGCTGCGAGTGGCCAAGAGCTTGGGATGATCCCCGTTGAGCAGCTCCAAGCCAACTCCGAACTAAACGCGCTCTGCTCCAGTATTTATGCAGAAAGCGCGGATCACGGAGAGCGCGCCGTCTCGCGAAATGTTCGCGAAGCGGCGGCGTGCTCCGATTGGTTCGCGCTCGGGACGGTTGCGGATTGGCTCGCACTAAGGTCCGCTGTGCGAGCTCGCGACGGAACGCGGATTTCGCCGTTTCGTCGCAATTTTAACGAAAGGTCTGAATCGCATAAAATTTTATTCAAATTTTGAAGAGTTAGGACTAGAATTAAGAGAGGGTATGGTAAATGATGGTTTATAAGAATGCATGCGTTGTACGTGTAAGATATGGTTGCCTGTAGATAAAATGTTCATGTAAAAGATAAAACATTGAGAGAGGGTGTTGAGTTTCGAGGTCTCGAGGTTGGCAATGTTTGTGTTACGGTTTGCGGTCTGAAAGATTGGCGCGGGCCCTCTTCTGCCATGGACGTATGTGAGGATGGACGCGTTTCGTTGTGCGATAGTATATAGAGATAGAATAGATAAGTTGTTTTCCAAAGAGTAATAGTATAAGTAAATATATATATTCTATAATGAGTTTAACAGAATAAGTAAGCGTGTAATCAATAAATCCATAAATATAGTAGAAATAATAGAAAATAACACCAATCATATTTTTCACAGAAGTTCAAACTTGCCGTATAAATAAAAAATTTGTTTCTACACTTTCTCTTTAAATAATTAATTTTCAAGCATACATGAACATTTTTGGAACGGTTTAATTCTTTTTGATTAAAGTTAAAAAGAAAACATTCTTCATGCGACTAGGAATTATTATTAAAATTATTATATTAAACAAATAAGAAGCACAATGCAAAATTTCAAACGATATAATGTAAAGCATATTTTGATAAAGGAAGGAACCGTTCCTGATATTGTGACGAAGTCCCATTACAATACATGAACAATATATAGAAATTTTTATTTTCAATTGTTTCTTAAGACCAGGATGACGATCGAGTGTGTGCTATGATGTGTACGGCTTCATGAAGTTCACGAATTCTCGTGATTATGTTTTTGAGATAAAATGGAATTGAGGAAATATTAAATTAGTGTAAATTGTCCATCGACCAACGTAGAATTTTTTCGATATCTGTTCATTAGAAACCATGCAGCTCTATACGCCATAGTATACTTTCAATCATCATTTTTATCTAAATGAAAAATTGAAAATAAAAATTTGTATATGTATATTACTCATGTATATGTCTCTGGCACTATTATGAAAATTTTCAGGAAAAGAGTTTTTGTTGTTTAGAAAAAAATCCTATGAATGCGGTATATTTTTAGCACATCAAACGAAGTCTACACTCTTAAGAACGAAAAGGAACATCATGTTATTTAATGATGGCATTGGTTTCATTAAAACTATTTGGACCAAGTGTATTAAACGAACTGTAGTAACGGTAGAGTCAAATACGATCTGTTGTTATACTATTTATTTAACTTTGTATGCTTCGTGTAATCGAAGAATGAAATTTATTACATGAAATATATGATGAGATTTTGAAAATAAAAAAAAGTACTTTACATTCAAATAGTCTTGGCATAGAAGTCGCTAATTATCGGTGCTGTAGATCCCTGTTATCATTCATTCATTCACATAACCACAGACGAGGTATAGGAGTAGACCAGAGAGGATAGGAGAGTGCTCACGCCCGGGGTTTCGGCGTTCCCACTTTCGTGACATCGCCGCTTTAGCATGGCACAGAACCGTGTCGTCTTTCCTGGAACAGAACCGTGTCGTCTTTCCTGGAACAGAACCGTGTCGTCTTTTAGCATGACACAGAACCGTGTCGTCTTTCCTGGAACATAACCGTGTCGTCTTTTAGCATAAAACCGGACGCACATTAGTTTTTTAACCAGGATTAGAACGTACAGCTTAATTGTTGTATATGAAATATGTAACTAACATGTAAATCTTGGGTACAAAATCTCTAATTAATATAAATTAAGAATAATATTAATTGTAATGATACGTATTTTATTTCTTTCCAATTTTGTAGTTGCAAACTCTAGTTGTAAAAAATGGAAAACCCGGAAAAAATCGAACAAATACAGATTTCATATCGAAGTTTAAAAGCGACCACCCTGAAAATTAATTTAAGAATGAGCTATTGTCATCAACACTATCTTAAATTTTTTCATATATTTAGCTACTGTTATTATTAATTGAAAAAAATTTTCTTTCATGAATAAATATTTTTTCCACCTCAGCACCATAAGATTTTTACTAGATTACTTTAAAAACATATTAGAACTATTTTTAAATAATTTTAGTCGAAAACATTCTAGTTTACTCTTTATTTCACCGTTCTACTAGTTTTTTATGGGCTGCATTGCAGCTCTGTTTAACACTCATTTACAACTCGATACCATAGTACCATCCATATTCAAGGAAGAACAATTTTTTGCGACGATCATTGAAAAAACAAAATAGTTTCCACAATTGCAGTACTTTAGTGCGTTTGTGACTTAGCGCCCAGAACACCTACCTGTGTTCTGTGTCACATCTGGAGTTTTATGGTACGCTAACAATCGCTATTGAGTCGCAAGCCAGACCATACAAGCGAATGCATCCACAACTTCCAGAGACCTGCCTCCAAACCTAATTAAAGGAAGGCTAAACATGCAGTGTGCACGAAACTCCTCAAAAGAGGTGGATTCCAGTCGCTCGTGTCATAAACCGCATTCGATACTTCATCGACAGGGTGATCTTACATATTGCCGTAACAGTTCCTGAACACATTATCATTCATCTGAAACTGCTTTGTACGGTATTACACACGCCACATAATTTTTATTTTCTAATTTTGTCAAAGTAGTATATATAACAGAATCATACAAGTGTCTACAATTACTTGAATTCCAAAATACAGAGCGTTTCTTCCTCTGCGACTGTGGAAAAGGACTTTAAAAGAATGTTTAGATAACAGGTGGGCTGTTCTTCCAAAAGGCACCTGTGGCCGATCGAGATGAAACTTGGTGAGTATGTAAAACTCAACATTCTGAATAACTTTTTCCTATACATGTAACCGCGGCTCAGCCATAGTTTCGGAGATATTCGCGGAAAACTGCAGCTACTACTACATTGAATTTTGCCTATGCGTGTACGTCCGAGACGTGCGTATTGTGTTTCCCCGGTGCTTTTCGGAAGTACAGCCGGAGGTATAATTCAAGTTTGTTGGGGTTATGCCGTTGAGGGGACGGAATCGACACAATGATCTGTTTATGTTTTTTCCGCTAGAAATGTGATACGCACGCCTCGGACGTGCACGTATAGGAATATCTCCGAAACTATGGCCGAGCCGCGGTTACATGTATAGGAAAAAGTTGTTCAGAATGTTGAGTTTTACTTTAATATCTTTACTTTAATATTATTTAATATCCAAAAATTGTTTAATACAAAGCGGGATATAATCCGGTGTAAGTTAAGAAGTAATATCATTGATCTTCTAATAAGTAATATCACTGAATAAGTTAAGAAATAATATCATTGATGGAAAAGCAAAAAATCATTTATTACATAGGAATGCAGATATCGATAGAAATACAGATACAGTAAATATGTTCCAGTGTTCAAATCCTGACGACTAACGCATTTTTTAAAAATTTTATTATGTTTTATCACTGTATATTTATATTATCAATTTAAATCGATTAAATTTCAATATAATGATAAGTACCGATTTCATTTTGATAAAACATAGCAGGCCGCCGAAAATTATCGGAAAGTAGTAAAATATATCACCTAGCAATTCCATTTAAATTATATAATCAACATGGATCAGACAGGACGTCAGTATCAATCAACGTTCGAAATTACGATAACATAAAAGGGAGAAAAGACCGCACTGGTTTGTTACGAGCCAGGGCTGCGAGCAACGCGAGAGGCCGGCGAGGGGTTGTTACCCCAGGAATATGGTTTCTATTATTAGTTAATATTGAAATCTTTGTTGATTTGAATTAGGATTAGTAAGCCTCGTAACTTATATATAATTCAATTGATACAATCCGAGCGGTAAGATTGTATCATGTGGGAACGTTCAATTATTAGATTAGGATATTAGGCAATAATTAAGGGTTGTAGATTACGCGAGTTAACAAACAAGACAATTTATTCTGAATTGGAATAGTTACAAGTGTAATTGTCTGTGTCGCGAGTGAATGTGGTAAGTGTACAATTAGAGAAATTGTTACCTAGTGATGCACGGTGTTGACGCACTGGCAATGCGGGGTCGGAGAGCGATTGTTGAAAGCCAAATAGAATATACACGAACTAACGGATTCTATAAGGTTACGTTTGATTCGAAAGGGACTTTTACCCGATCTCACTAGAACTGACTCTTACGCGTGTAGCGCGACGTGACTGCACGATTACTATACCGCGACCGAATCACTTCTGAATCTCTACTGAACCGCTTCTCGACTGAACCAAAGAGGATGAAAATGCATGGGTTTATATACCCTAAAAATGAGAGGGGAATGTATCTGTTTTATTTTACGGTCGCATACTCGTATTTGTCGTTTCTAGTGAGTTTAAGGTTTGCAGCTGGATCTTTTGTTTATAGGGGTAAAACGAAGGGTTAGCCAGGATGTTTCCTATCAAAGACTATCTTGACAATACATTCCAGAAGGGGATGTTTTGAAGATTTCCATATTAGGAAATCGTACGGTGCTGTTACTGAATCATGCTTCGTGCCAGCTGCGTCCAGCCGGAGTACAATTATTAAACAAGGGGCCTGTTGGGACGCTTTTCGTTCTCAGAAAAAGAGATTAGAACTTCTAATCGAAATAAACGTGGAGAAACGTCTCCATACGTAACATCTCCCCCCTTAAATGAAACATCGCGGTTCGCGTGATGCTTTCGATCTGAGAAAGAAAAACGTCCTGAGAACTATGATAAAGAAAAATGTCGGGTGTAGTGTAGTGTAGTGTAATGTGATGTTTAGTGTACTTATTTTTAGGTGTGGTCTCGATTGCGTAACCCATTTGAATCCAGTGTTCCGCAACATCCAGTGGGGGTTGATCAGGTGGTTAGTCCAACAGGAGGTGGCCCTCAGCGTGGCCACTACTGGTGATGGTCACTCCGCTAGCGTAGTCGCTTCGGTCTCTCATTACTATCCCAGAGATGGTGTTGATTCGGCGGATGGCTTTGTTGTTACGGGGGCGGACGCCCCTCCGCACCATTTTTACTGCCTGCCAGATTATGTATTCGGACTATGTTGGTTATTAACTCTGTTAAATAGTCTCCATATGTTTTCAAGTTCGTACCAGTTGGGAATGAGGTTGGTTCCCGAGCTTGTTTACCAAAAATTAATTCGTATGGTGTAAAATTGGTGGCTTCATGAACTGAGGTATTGTAAGAGAACATTGCAAAAGGAATTAGCAAATCCCAGTCTTCGTAACTATTCATGTAATGCTTGAGATATTCCGTGAGTACGATGTGACTTCGTTCTAATGATCCATTGGTTTGCGGTCGGTATCCTGAAGTAGTGATCTGTTTGATTTTGAAAATTTCAGATAAGTTTTTCATGAGGCTTCCGATAAAACTGGTTCCTTTGTCTGTTAATATGGCTCGAGGTGTTCCATAAACTGCGATGAAATGCCTTGCGAAAGCATCGGCAATGGTAGTCGCTCGGATGTTGGGTATTGCTACTGCAATACAGTATTTGGTTAAATTATCCTGCATAGTAAGAATGTATCGATTGCCTCCTGGTGTGACTGGTAATGGTCCAACGGTATCCAGAGAAATTTTATCAAATGCGTCCAAAGGTGTGTCGGTGATCAGCATAGGCTGACGAGTTTTTACACGGACTAATTTTTGTTCCTGGCAACTTTTGCATTTTCGGATGTAATCTTGAATTTCATTGCGCATGTGTGGCCAATGAAATCTTGCTCGAATACGATTGTAGGTTTTTGTGACTCCTTTATGTCCTCCGATTAAACTATCGTGTGCTTCGTGAATAATCTCTTGTCTATTTTCTGCAGAAGGTGTGGTGATAATGCAATTGCATATTGTGATTTGAGGAATTTGCTCTGTGAAGGTCTCTTCCAATGTATTGAAAAATTCGTTGAGTGGCAATTTATGCAAATCTCCGGTGGCTGATATTCGAAATGATTCGATCCTGTTTTCTTTTAAAGCTGGTTGGAGAGCTTTCAATCCGTTGACTATGTCCATTCTATTTGGTTTATCATAAAAATTGTCGGAAATTATTATGCTGAATATTTTAAATAATCCGTTGTTTGAAATTACAACTTGTCCCTTCTTTGGTCCTGCAGCTAGAAATTCCTGTTTGTTTATTAATTCGGTGTCCAAGAGTAATTTTCCGATGGGAGTTATTAAATTGCAGTCGGCTGATATAAAGTGCACGTAATTGTCTTCTTTTGCTGTGAGGGTGTTTGAAGAAACGATAATCTTTTGTTTTGGTTCTGGCGGCGCTTCCAGGTCAGTTTCGGTGGAAGAACTGTCGGTAGCGGTGTCAAAGAATGGGTAAGGGTCTGCTGTACGGTCAGGTAACTGCCTTGCACTTGTTTCGCTTGTGGGTAGCCGGATTATGGTGGGTTGTAAAATTCCATCTGTTCTGTCTGATTGTTCCTGCAGTATATTAGGTGGATCCACTTGCAAATTGTTTGTATTTTCAATAACTGTATTTTCGAGCGGTTCTTCAAACGAAATTAAATCATCAGATAAGCTTTGGTTCTTATCTGTAGAAAAAATTTCTGTGGAGTTTGCTGCGGGTAAAAACTGGTGTGTGGTATCCTGGTCTTCATCTGGCATCAACACTTCTCTAGATAGGCTCGGAAGGGACCGATTTTTGTTTATTATGGGAGAGTGTCGCACTTTTCCAAGAGCGGGCTCTTCTCTTTCATCTGAACTGCTTGTTTCCTGATATTTCGGTCGTTTTTCTCGGTCTCGACGTAATTGTCTGATACGTTGTCCAATTGAATCCGGTCTGTCTTCATGTGTCTTCGGTAGTTGGGTCTTGAAATCGGGATCTCGAAGTTCACGTGGAATAAGTGGTAAACAAGAAATGGTAGGGTTGCGTGAAAGAGCATCTGCGTTCATATTCGTTTTTCCGGATTTATGGATAACCTGATAATCGTACTCCAGAAGTCTCAATTTCCACTTCATGAGTCTTGATGTCGGATCTTTTACAGAATGTAGCCAAACTAGAGGTCTGTGATCTGTCACAAGAGTGAATTTGGTTCCGTAAACATATGGTCTGAAATATTGAACAGCGTAAACCATGGCTAAACATTCCTTTTCTGTAGCCGAGTAATTTTTCTCTGCTTTATTGAGGCTGCGCGACGCGTAAGCAATCGGCAGATCATTTCCAATCTCGCCTTGACTAAGCACGGCTCCAATGGCATGTTCTGATGCATCCGTTGTAACGATGAATGGTTTGCTGAAGTCGGGGTATTGTAAAATAGGTTCTTGGCAAAGTTCTTCACGTAATTGTTTAAAGCTGTTTTCCTGTTCTTCTGTCCATTTGAATTTTATTCCTTTTCCCAAGAGGCTAATCAATGGTTTTGCCTTAGTGGTGAAATCTGATATGAATCGTCTGTAGTATCCTACTAATCCCAAAAATTGTTGTATATTCTTCTGATTGGTGGGTGTTGGAAAATCCTTGACGGCTTTTAATTTTCTGGGGTCAGGTTTTACTCCTTGTCTTGAAATAATGTGTCCAAGGTAAGTAACTTCTTTCCGTAAAAATTCACATTTATTGGTCTGAAGGGTTAAGCCATGTTCTCGTAAACGATTGAATAATTTCCTGACTTTAACGTTGTGTTCATGTAGTGATGATGCGTAAACCACAATGTCGTCCAGATAAACGAACACGTCCGTTCCCTGAAGTCCAGTTAGTACTTGATCCATGAGGCGTTGGAAGGTGGGTGGTGCATTTTTTAAACCAAACGGCATTCGTGAAAATTCATAATGTCCGTTAGGTGTGGTAAAGGCTGTTTTCTGCCTATTTTTCGGGTCCATCTCTATTTGGTGAAAACCATTTGCGAGATCGAAAACGGAGAAGTACTTAGCTCCACCGAGACCATCTAATATTTCTGTAATCTGTGGTAGCGGGTATTTATCAGAAATTGTTTTATCATTAAGCGCACGGAAGTCTATGACCATACGCCAACGTTTGTTTCCCTGTGCATCCGGTTTCTTAGGTACAATCCACAAAGGTGAATTATATGGGGATTTCGACGGAGTTATTATTCCTTCGGATAGTAATGCGTCTATCTGCCTTTTTATCTCATGTTGATGTATCGGAGGATAGCGATATTGTCTTGTGTTTATTGGAATTTCGTCGGTCGTGTGTATGGAATGTTTGAAATCGGAGGCCTTCCCTAGCTTATCTCCGGGGAGGTAAAATCGGTCGGGAAACTCCTTTAACAGAGCAGTGATGCTGCACAGTTCCTCTTTGTTCAAGTGCTTGAGATTTAACATTTGGGAGATTCCCTGTGCCCTATCTTCTCTGTTGTTGAAATTAGCATGACCTTGTACCTCTGAGTAGATGTCTTCGTCCGAAGTGCTTACAATGTCATAGGGTTCCAAAATTTGTGGTTCTATTTCTATATCCAGGTCTTCTTCGCTGGTGTTGGTTGCCATAACATGGCACCTTCCTTGATCGTTTATGACAGCTGCTTCTCCTATGTACAATTGGTCATGTGTTCTTATGCGAGGCAAGTAGCCTTCCTTGATCTTCGGGTTAGCTATGTGAATAGCGATTTGTTGTGAGGTTCTTGCTGGAATGCGGTGTTTAGTTGGTTTTTCTGGTGCTTCTAAATAATTTGAAAATCGAATAGGCCTGATAGGTTTGTTCTTTAATACCAGTGTTCCATGGTAATAGGAAATCTCAGCCTGTTCTTGTTTTAGGAATGGGCTTCCGATTAGTCCATCTGCTTCTATGGCAAGGTGTTTTACTACGTAAAATATTGCTGGGGCTTCATGGATATGAAGAATTGTCGTCCCTACGGTGAAAATCGGGGTTGTGGTGAGTCCAGTTATTTCGATTTCCTCTCGTGAAATCTCTGCTGTTCTTTCTAGAGCGTCGAGGACTACCAAATTTACGGACGCTCCACCGTCAATTAAAAATTCTCCCGTTCCTGATTCCAGTTCTGGGATCGTAATTTTTATCCGTGGTGCAGGTGCTTCCTTGATGAGGGTTTCTCTTCGAAGCGGACGGATCTTGGGCGATCTTCTTTCTTTTCGCTCATCGTGTCGCCTGTACGGTGAGCGCGATCGTAGTTTAAAAATTTCTTTGATTCCACGGACGAATCTCGCGAATCTCGCGAATCTCGTCGGAATCGCGGGCTACGGTGACGATTCCTGCAGAATTTCCCGTCGTGCCCGGAAGTTCCGCAATGCCAACAATACATGTTTGACATGCGATTTTTATCGGTACCCTTTAGAATCGTATACCGTTTTTCTCCGTCATCACCCATTGATGACTCGGAGCGATTAGAGGGGGAGTGTGAGGGGCTCCTGTGACGCAAGGTCCAGGCAGAAGCGCGTTCTTCTCTTTCCTCCTCAAAACCAGATGGTCTCGTGCGTCGATCTCTGTGTCGATCATATCTGCTCGAAGATAGAGGATACGACACTTCACGTTCGCGATAACGAGGATCTTGGTCGAAAGAATCTCGGCGGGACCACCTTGCTGGTGATTCATTCCGAGGCGATTGTCTTCGATTTCTTAGTTTTTTATCTATTTGCAGCACAGCGTCGTAAGCTTCCTCCAGATTTTCTGTATCTTTTAGGAGAGCCGACACCTTCAAGGCAATACGATCCGGTAATCCATCGATGAAGTTTTCCAGAACGTCCTTTTCCATTTCCTTGATGAATTCTTCAGCGTGGACCTCGTATTTTTCCTTAATGGCTCCGCGCGTACAATAGACTAGGTGGCTTGTCCTATCGATGTATTGTCGTAGGCTCTCACCTTCGCGGATGCGTAACTTCGCGATTTCTACTTGGAAATATGACAAACTTTTGCCAGGCGCGAATCTTTTCTTTAAGTGCTGAATTAATGCTTTTGCGGTCGTAAACTTGTGCTCTAATGTGCTTCTACGTGCTGGCCCGACGAGTTTAGTAAGAACAATTGCTAGATACTCGGTTTCCGTACCCTCAGGAATCAACGTTAACCCGTCCTCTATAGTCTGCGCGAAACGAGACAAGGGTGGGTCTTCCCCATTAAAAGTCGGAATTGTCGAAGTAACGTTTTGTAAACATGTCCTTTGCGTCAACAGCGACATAGAATTTGCAAGTGATACCGTCAAGTTCATTATGTCAGCGTTAGAAGTATTTGCTATTCCGTTCAGCATTTTTTTTAAAACGTAACTAGCGAAAACTAGTATATAATTTTTTAATAAAAGCGTAACTAGCGAAAACTAGTATATTGCTTATAATATTACGACGTGACTAGCGAAAACTAGTATATTGTCGATACTCAGTTACGAGTAATTTAACTTGTAAAAACCCATAAATTAAAGCGATCCTAAAATAATTGAATGCATCCCACCGCTGTCACCAGTTTTGTTACGAGCCAGGGCTGCGAGCAACGCGAGAGGCCGGCGAGGGGTTGTTACCCCAGGAATATGGTTTCTATTATTAGTTAATATTGAAATCTTTGTTGATTTGAATTAGGATTAGTAAGCCTCGTAACTTATATATAATTCAATTGATACAATCCGAGCGGTAAGATTGTATCATGTGGGAACGTTCAATTATTAGATTAGGATATTAGGCAATAATTAAGGGTTGTAGATTACGCGAGTTAACAAACAAGACAATTTATTCTGAATTGGAATAGTTACAAGTGTAATTGTCTGTGTCGCGAGTGAATGTGGTAAGTGTACAATTAGAGAAATTGTTACCTAGTGATGCACGGTGTTGACGCACTGGCAATGCGGGGTCGGAGAGCGATTGTTGAAAGCCAAATAGAATATACACGAACTAACGGATTCTATAAGGTTACGTTTGATTCGAAAGGGACTTTTACCCGATCTCACTAGAACTGACTCTTACGCGTGTAGCGCGACGTGACTGCACGATTACTATACCGCGACCGAATCACTTCTGAATCTCTACTGAACCGCTTCTCGACTGAACCAAAGAGGATGAAAATGCATGGGTTTATATACCCTAAAAATGAGAGGGGAATGTATCTGTTTTATTTTACGGTCGCATACTCGTATTTGTCGTTTCTAGTGAGTTTAAGGTTTGCAGCTGGATCTTTTGTTTATAGGGGTAAAACGAAGGGTTAGCCAGGATGTTTCCTATCAAAGACTATCTTGACAATACATTCCAGAAGGGGATGTTTTGAAGATTTCCATATTAGGAAATCGTACGGTGCTGTTACTGAATCATGCTTCGTGCCAGCTGCGTCCAGCCGGAGTACAATTATTAAACAAGGGGCCTGTTGGGACGCTTTTCGTTCTCAGAAAAAGAGATTAGAACTTCTAATCGAAATAAACGTGGAGAAACGTCTCCATACGTAACAGGTTCAAGTAAAGGTAGATGAACTTATGTCACATCACACAAACGTAACAGTAATTTGTTCGGAAACCGAAAAATGAACACAGGATATTTATAAAGACTTCTTAAAATTTAATATATATATTTGATATATAAATAATAATATATAATAATAGTAAATAATTCTGTTGTTAGTAAATAAATACATGTTATTTATAATTCAAAATGCAATTTTATGCGTGAAATTTAATCGATTGAAATTAATAATATAAGTAGCAATGATAAAACATAATAAAAAAAATGCATTAGTCGGCAAGATTTGAACCCTGGTCGTTCGGCTGAAAACTTGGTACGCTACCGTCTTGCCACACCGATTCTTGCAATGTAGGAAAAATACGGCATTATATAAGAAATAATGAAACTTTAATCGTCAATATCTCGAAAACTATTGAGTATCTGCCCCTATAATGGTATATATTCGTGAACAGGAGAACGAGATCTATAAGTGTGCAAAATTTCAACAGCATCGGTGACCCGAAGGTCGTGGCCTCTCCTTTTAGCCTTGAAATCAGGCCTCTGGAAGTTGCGAATGCGTTTGCTTGTACGGTCTGATTTGCAACTCAATGTCGATTGTTAGCATGCCATAAAACTCCAGATGTGACACAGTAGGGATGTGCGGGCCGGCTCGTGAATCGGGCACTCGAATCGGGACACGTCGAGCGGTCCGAGCCTTTCGGACGGCCCATGACCCGACTTCATCGAGCGCGTTCGAAAAGAATCGGGCAAGTTCGGGCGAGCGAGTTATCGCAATACCCAAGATTCAACTCTGCGTTCTTTTTGAAATAGATAATGGTGATAATAGTATTTCATTTGTAACTTATAACGTGATTTTTAATATATTTGATTTTTTTAATAACTACATTAGGTATATTCGGCAAGTATGTGCGTAACCTTCATTTGTATTAATATTTGAAATAATGCACGTTTCACGTGAAAAACTTAAAAGACAATATTTCCGGCATTTTGACGAATTTGTTTCGAATGAACTTACTTATATAAATATGGTAAATTATAATAATTTTTTGGAGAGTGATGTTATTATTAACTTCTATATGGCTTGCTTAATATCGTGTTATTTAACTTACTGAACTATCATTAACCTTACGTAAATTGTGCAACGCCTACTGACTCCGTGAATTCATTTTCTCACGTAAGCCTCGCAGGATACTGCACAAAGATCCCTTGTTCAAGGATCTTTCCACGAAACTTGTATCGCCTTTCTCCTGAGTGTCTGCCTGCGATTTGTGAATTGTCATTGAGTGGAGTACGGCTGGTCTGTCTTCCCGCTTCTAGACCCGTACCCAAGTCCGTAACGAATTCTTAGGGCCAAGCATGCCAATAAATAACTAAAAAATGACAGTGTCTCACTCGATCGTAAAACAGATCCAGACATGATGTCTGAGCATGGGCAATCATGATGTCTAGACAATTCTAGAAAAATATAATATTAAATTCCCTACATTTCAATTTAAATAAGATAAGCTAATTTTTAAAGTAAGTGAAATTACAATCAAAGTAAATACTTTTGTCTACACGTATAACTCCACACAATCAAATTGTACAAAAATTTTAACAGCTTATAGCTGGCAAAGATTATTCGAAGAAAATTATTCGAATCGTTTGAATAGCAATACAGATCAAATTATATCGTGTTCAGTGTCATTTTAACCAGAAAAACTCCACAAATAGGTTGATGGAAGTGCTATAAAAAAATAATGAAAAATAAAGATGTTTGGGAAATTGGATCTTCGAGTTGGTCGGTGGTGAATAAATTGGAGTTTGTGTTTAAACACTTATATATATTTAACTGATAGTCAACTGCGTTTCTTAATACACTTATATATTCCGTTGGTTAACCAGCAATCTATGCCTTCTCTCGTCGTCACCGCTGGACGCTCACACACACAGACACTCACGCACGCGCCGCACGCTTGTCGCTTTTCCTAAGTTTAGTTTGTGCCGACAGGTGTCGTCACCTACCTCATTTGCACAAACATAAAAACAGTATACGAATTTACTATATACTAACAAAAGAAGTTTTGTAATTTGATTAGTAGTAGTTTCACACCGATATACCTGCTCTCGCCTCGGATCGCGCGGCTGCCGTTTATTGCACCGCTGGGCGACCGAGGTGGCACGAGCTTCTGGGCCTGGGCCGACGGGGCTCGAAGCCGCTTATTCAAGCTGACGAAAATTATTCGAAATTCGGAAGAATTAGTCGTAGCCTCCGAATATAAAAAAGTATTTTTATTCGTCGGATAAATTCTCATCTAATAAAATTATTTATTCGACACTCGTCCAATAAAAATGCTTTTTTTTATTCGAACCTTCATATAACAAATAAAGATAAAGTATCTTTTATTCGAATTTTTATTTAAATAATTTTTTATCCCAAATAATGCCCATCTCTGCGAGGGCCGTTAGCACCGTGAAAGATTTACTTAATATTTAATTGAATTTAATAATTACAAAGAGTGTATCATGAACAAAGTGCATGCACTTGGAACTGTTACAGAAATATGTATGTTTGGAACTATAGCGAAAGGAAAGAGGTATAGGGTGCGATAGAGATAGGTAGAGAATAATAGTGGACTGTATGAAATAATAAATAATGTATTAAGAATAAAGCGAAAAGTATACAAGACAGCGGTGAAGTGCAGAGGTACAAGAAAGCGGAGAATATAAAGCAGTCGGAGATGTAACGCGCAAATCGTGAAGCGCACGATTTGGGAGAGTGAAGTGTCGTGGAGCGCACCAATAAACGAATGTATAGCGAGACTGTGATCGAGCGATCGAGCGTGTCTAAAGACCTCGTTTCGCGGTTATCGCGGGTTATTTATACTGTGCGTGGCCACCGGCGTCGGAAGGAATAAGGAGTGGGGTTTTTGAAAATGACAAAGGATTTGGCAGTGTCGAACGTTAGCTAGCGCACGAGGGCAATGCCCTAACGGCCGCTACTGCACAGGAAACAAGGACGGTGGGTGACGGATTTGATATTTTGGAATATGGGAACGGTGGCTCACGCGACAAGTAAACGTTTAGACGTAAACACAAAGTTTACGTCTGAGTGCGTTCACCCGGTCTCGGCGCCGAGCTCGATCAGCTGGCTATTGT
>NW_027489476.1:0-40928 GCF_050948215.1 Halictus rubicundus
CATAGAGGATATGATAGGATAGATGATATTATAGGAAAGTGGATAGGTTATGTTAGAGGATACGATATTATAGAGGATAGGATAGGATAGAGGATAGGAGACGATAGAGGATATGATAGGATAGAGGATAGGATAGGATAGAGGAGAGGATAGGATAGAGGATAGGATAGGATAGAGGATAGGATAGGATAGAGGATAGGATAGGATAGGATAGAGGATAGGATAGGATAGAGGATAGGATAGGATATAGGATAGCATAGGATAGCATAGGATAGAGGATAGGATAGGATAGGATCGAGGATAGGATAGGATAGAGGATAGGATAGGATAGAGGATAGGACAAGATAGAGGATATGATAGGATAGAGGATAGGATAGGATAGAGGATAGGATAGGATAGAAGATACGATAGGATATAGGATAGCATAGGATAGAGGATAGGATAGGATAGGATAGAGGATAGGATAGGATAGAGGATAGGATAGGGTAGAGGATAGGATAGGATAGAGGATAGGATAGGATAGAGGATAGGATAGGATAGAGGATAGGATAGGATAGAGGATAGGATAGTATAGAGGATAGTATAAGATAGAGGATAGGATAGGATAGAGGATAGGATAGGTTAGAGGATAGGATAGGATAGAGGATAGGATAGGATAAAGGATAGGATAGGATAGGATAGAGGATAGGATAGGATAGAGGATAGGATAGGATAGAGGATAGGATAGGGTAGAGGATAGGATAGGATAGAGGATAGGATAGGATTGAGGATAGGATAGGATAAAGGATAGGATAGGATAGAGGAGAGGATAGGATAGAGGATTGGATAGGATAGAGGATAGGATAGGATAGAGGATAATATAGGATAGGATAGAGGATAGGATAGGATAGGATAGAGGATAGGATAGGATATAGGATAGCATAGGATAGCATAGGATAGAGGATAGGATAGAGGATAGGATAGGATAGAGGATAGGATAGGATAGAGGATAGGATAGGATTTAGGATAGGACAAGATAGAGGATATGATAGGATAGAGGATAGGATAGGATAGAGGATAGGATAGGATAGAAGATACGATAGGATATAGGATAGCATAGGATAGAGGATAGGATAGGATAGGATAGAGGATAGGATAGGATAGAGGATAGGATAAAGTAATGGATGGGATAGAGAATATTATAGCATAGAGGATAGGATAGGATAGAGGATAGGATAGGATAGAGGATAGGATAGGATAGAGGATAGGTTAGGATAGAGGATAGGATAGGATAGAGGATAAGATAGGATAGAGGATAGGATAGGATAGAGGATAGGATAGGATAGAGGATAGGATAGGATAGAGGATAGGATAGGATAGAGGATAGGATAGGATAGAGGATAGGATAGGATAGAGGATAGGTTAGGATAGAGGATAGGATAGGATAGAGGATAAGATAGGATAGAGGATAGGATAGGATAGAGGATAGGATAGGATGGAGGATAGGATAGGTTAGAGGATAGGATAGGATAGAGGATAGGATAGGATAGAGGATAGGATAAGATAGAGGATAGGATAGGATAGAGGATAGAATAGGATAGAGGATAGGATTGGATAGAGGATAGGATAGGGTAGAGGATAGGATAGGATAGAGGATAGGATAGGATAGAGAATAGGACATGATAGAGGATAGGATAACATAGAGGATATGATAGGATAGATGATATTATAGGAAAGTGGATAGGTTATGATAGAGGATACGATATTATAGAGGATAGGATAGGATAGAGGATAGGAGACGATAGAGGATATGATAGGATAGAGGATAGGATAGGATAGAGGAGAGGATAGGATAGAGGATAGGATAGGATAGAGGATAGGATAGGATAGAGGATAGGATAGGATAGGATAGAGGATAGGATAGGATAGAGGATAGGATAGGATATAGGATAGCATAGGATAGCATAGGATAGAGGATAGGATAGGATAGGATCGAGGATAGGATAGGATAGAGGATAGGATAGGATAGAGGATAGGACAAGATAGAGGATATGATAGGATAGAGGATAGGATAGGATAGAGGATAGGATAGGATAGAAGATACGATAGGATATAGGATAGCATAGGATAGAGGATAGGATAGGATAGGATAGAGGATAGGATAGGATAGAGGATAGGATAGGGTAGAGGATAGGATAGGATAGAGGATAGGATAGGATAGAGGATAGGATAGGATAGAGGATAGGATAGGATAGAGGATAGGATAGTATAGAGGATAGTATAAGATAGAGGATAGGATAGGATAGAGGATAGGATAGGTTAGAGGATAGGATAGGATAGAGGATAGGATAGGATAAAGGATAGGATAGGATAGAGGATAGGATATAATAGAGGATAGGATAGGATAGAGGATAGGATAGTATACAGAATAGGATATTATAGACGATAGGATAGGGTAAAGGATAGGATTGGTTAGAGGATTGGATAGGACAGTGGATAGGATAGGATGGATGATAGTATAGAGGATAGAATAAAGTAATGGATGGGATAGAGAATATTATAGCATAGAGGATAGGATAGGATAGAGGATAGGATAGGATAGAGGATAGGATAGGATAGAGGATAGTTTAGGATAGAGGATAGGATACGATAGAGGATAAGATAGGATAGAGGATAGGATAGGATAGAGGATATGATAGGATAGAGGATAGGATAGTATAGAGGATAGGATAGGATAGAGGATAGGATAGGATAGAGGATAGGATAGGATATAGGATAGAGGATAGGATAGGATAGAGGATAGGATAGGATAGAGGATAGGATAGGATAGAGGATAGGATAGGATATAGGCTAGTATAGGATAGAGGATAGGATAGGATAGAGGATAGAGGATAGAGGATAGGATAGGATAGAGGATAGGATAGGATAGAGGATAGGATACGATAGAGGATAGGATAGGATAGAGGATAGGATAGGATAGAGGATAGGATAGGATAGAGGATAGGATATGATAGAGGATAGGATAGGATAGAGGATAGGATAGGATAGAGGATAGGATAGGATAGAGGATAGGATAGGATAGATTATAGGATAGGATAGAGGATAGGATAAGATAGAGGATAGGATAGGGTAGAGTATAGGATAGGATAGAGGATAGGATAGGGTAGAGTATAGGATAGGATAGAGGATAGGATAGGATAGAGGATAGGATAGGATAGATGATAGGATAGGATATAGGCTAGTATAGGATAGAGGATAGGATAGGATAGAGGATAGAGGATAGGATATAGGCTAGTATAGGATAGAGGATAGGATAGGATAGAGGATAGAGGATAGGATAGGATAGAGGATAGGATAGGATAGAGGATAGGATACGATAGAGGATAGGATAGGATAGAGGATAGGATAGGATAGAGGATAGGATAGGATAGAGGATAGGATAGGATAGAGGATAGGATAGGATATAGGATAGAGGATAGGATAGGATAGAGGATAGGATAGGATAGAGGATAGGATAGGATAGAGGATAGGATAGGATAGAGGATAGGATAGGATATAGGCTAGTATAGGATAGAGGATAGGATAGGATAGAGGATAGAGGATAGGATAGGATAGAGGATAGGATAGGATAGAGGATAGGATACGATAGAGGATAGGATAGGATAGAGGATAGGATAGGATAGAGGATAGGATAGGATAGAGGATAGGATATGATAGAGGATAGGATAGGATAGAGGATAGGATAGGATAGAGGATAGGATAGGATAGATGATAGGATAGGATAGAGGATAGGATAAGATAGAGGATAGGATAGGGTAGAGTATAGGATAGGATAGAGGATAGGATAGGATAGAGGATAGGATAGGATAGATGATAGGATAGGATAGAGGATATGATAAGATAGAGGATAAGATAGGATAGAGGATAGGATAGGATAGAGGATAGGATAGGATAGAGGATAGGATAGGATAGATGATAGGATAGTATAGAGGATAGTATAGGATAGAGGATAGGATAGGATAGAGGATAGGATAGGATAGGATAGAGGATAGTATAGGATAGTGGATAGGATAGGATAGAGGATAGGATAGGATAGAGGAGAGGATAGGATAGAGGATAGGATAGGATAGAGGATAGGATAGGATAGAGGATAATATAGGATAGGATAGAGGATAGGATAGGATGGAGGATAGGATAGGTTAGAGGATAGGATAGGATAGAGGATAGGATAGGATAGAGGATAGGATAAGATAGAGGATAGGATAGGATAGAGGATAGAATAGGATAGAGGATAGGATTGGATAGAGGATAGGATAGGGTAGAGGATAGGATAGGATAGAGGATAGGATAGGATAGAGAATAGGACATGATAGAGGATAGGATAACATACAGGATATGATAGGATAGATGATATTATAGGAAAGTGGATAGGTTATGATAGAGGATACGATATTATAGAGGATAGGATAGGATAGAGGATAGGAGACGATAGAGGATATGATAGGATAGAGGATAGGATAGGATAGAGGAGAGGATAGGATAGAGGATAGGATAGGATAGAGGATAGGATAGGATAGAGGATAGGATAGGATAGGATAGAGGATAGGATAGGATAGAGGATAGGATAGGATATAGGATAGCATAGGATAGCATAGGATAGAGGATAGGATAGGATAGGATCGAGGATAGGATAGGATAGAGGATAGGATAGGACAAGATAGAGGATATGATAGGATAGAGGATAGGATAGGATAGAGGATAGGATAGGATAGAAGATACGATAGGATATAGGATAGCATAGGATAGAGGATAGGATAGGATAGGATAGAGGATAGGATAGGATAGAGGATAGGATAGGGTAGAGGATAGGATAGGATAGAGGATAGGATAGGATAGAGGATAGGATAGGATAGAGGATAGGATAGGATAGAGGATAGGATAGTATAGAGGATAGTATAAGATAGAGGATAGGATAGGATAGAGGATAGGATAGGTTAGAGGATAGGATAGGATAGAGGATAGGATAGGATAAAGGATAGGATAGGATAGAGGATAGGATATAATAGAGGATAGGATAGGATAGAGGATAGGATAGTATACAGAATAGGATATTATAGACGATAGGATAGGGTAAAGGATAGGATTGGTTAGAGGATTGGATAGGATAGTGGATAGGATAGGATGGATGATAGTATAGAGGATAGAATAAAGTAATGGATGGGATAGAGAATATTATAGCATAGAGGATAGGATAGGATAGAGGATAGGATAGGATAGAGGATAGGATAGGATAGAGGATAGTTTAGGATAGAGGATAGGATACGATAGAGGATAAGATAGGATAGAGGATAGGATAGGATAGAGGATATGATAGGATAGAGGATAGGATAGTATAGAGGATAGGATAGGATAGAGGATAGGATAGGATAGAGGATAGGATAGGATATAGGATAGAGGATAGGATAGGATAGAGGATAGGATAGGATAGAGGATAGGATAGGATAGAGGATAGGATAGGATATAGGCTAGTATAGGATAGAGGATAGGATAGGATAGAGGATAGAGGATAGAGGATAGGATAGGATAGAGGATAGGATAGGATAGAGGATAGGATACGATAGAGGATAGGATAGGATAGAGGATAGGATAGGATAGAGGATAGGATAGGATAGAGGATAGGATATGATAGAGGATAGGATAGGATAGAGGATAGGATAGGATAGAGGATAGGATAGGATAGAGGATAGGATAGGATAGATTATAGGATAGGATAGAGGATAGGATAAGATAGAGGATAGGATAGGGTAGAGTATAGGATAGGATAGAGGATAGGATAGGGTAGAGTATAGGATAGGATAGAGGATAGGATAGGATAGAGGATAGGATAGGATAGATGATAGGATAGGATATAGGCTAGTATAGGATAGAGGATAGGATAGGATAGAGGATAGAGGATAGGATATAGGCTAGTATAGGATAGAGGATAGGATAGGATAGAGGATAGAGGATAGGATAGGATAGAGGATAGGATAGGATAGAGGATAGGATACGATAGAGGATAGGATAGGATAGAGGATAGGATAGGATAGAGGATAGGATAGGATAGAGGATAGGATAGGATAGAGGATAGGATAGGATATAGGATAGAGGATAGGATAGGATAGAGGATAGGATAGGATAGAGGATAGGATAGGATAGAGGATAGGATAGGATAGAGGATAGGATAGGATATAGGCTAGTATAGGATAGAGGATAGGATAGGATAGAGGATAGAGGATAGGATAGGATAGAGGATAGGATAGGATAGAGGATAGGATACGATAGAGGATAGGATAGGATAGAGGATAGGATAGGATAGAGGATAGGATAGGATAGAGGATAGGATATGATAGAGGATAGGATAGGATAGAGGATAGGATAGGATAGAGGATAGGATAGGATAGATGATAGGATAGGATAGAGGATAGGATAAGATAGAGGATAGGATAGGGTAGAGTATAGGATAGGATAGAGGATAGGATAGGATAGAGGATAGGATAGGATAGATGATAGGATAGGATAGAGGATATGATAAGATAGAGGATAAGATAGGATAGAGGATAGGATAGGATAGAGGATAGGATAGGATAGAGGATAGGATAGGATAGATGATAGGATAGTATAGAGGATAGTATAGGATAGAGGATAGGATAGGATAGAGGATAGGATAGGATAGGATAGAGGATAGTATAGGATAGTGGATAGGATAGGATAGAGGATAGGATAGGATAGAGGAGAGGATAGGATAGAGGATAGGATAGGATAGAGGATAGGATAGGATAGAGGATAATATAGGATAGGATAGAGGATAGGATAGGATAGAGGATAATATAGGATAGGATAGAGGATAGGATAGGATAGGATAGAGGATAGGATAGGATATAGGATAGCATAGGATAGCATAGGATAGAGGATAGGATAGAGGATAGGATAGGATAGAGGATAGGATAGGATTTAGGATAGGACAAGATAGAGGATATGATAGGATAGAGGATAGGATAGGATAGAGGATAGGATAGGATAGAAGATACGATAGGATATAGGATAGCATAGGATAGAGGATAGGATAGGATAGGATAGAGGATAGGATAGGATAGAGGATAGGATAAAGTAATGGATGGGATAGAGAATATTATAGCATAGAGGATAGGATAGGATAGAGGATAGGATAGGATAGAGGATAGGATATGATAGAGGATACGGTATGTTAGAGGATAGGATATGATAGAGGATACGGTATGTTAGAGGATAGGAAAGAGGATAGGATATAATACAGTATAGGATAGGATTGAGTATAGGATGGGATAGAGGATAGGATAGGGGATAGGATAGGATAGAGGATAGGATAGTATACAGAATAGGATAGGATAGAGGATAGGATAGGGTAAAGGATAGGATTGGTTAGAGGATAGGATAGGATAGTGGATAGGATAGGATGGATGATAGTATAGAGGATAGAATAACGTAATGGATGGGATAGAGAATATTATAGCATAGAGGATAGGATAGGATAGAGGATAGGATATGATAGAGGATGGGATAGGATAGAGGATAGGATAGTATAGAGGATAGTATAGGATAGAGGATAGGATAGGATAGAGGATAGGATAGGATAGGATAGGGGATAGGATAGGATAGAGGATAGGATAGGATAGAGGATAGGATAGGATAGAGGATAGGACAAGATAGAGGATAGGATAGGATAGAGGATAGGATAGGATAGAGGATAGGATAGGATAGAGGATAGGATAGGATAGAGGATAGCATACGATAGAGGATAGGATAGGGTAGAGGATAGGATAGGATAGAGGATAGGATAGGATAGAGGATAGGATATGATAGAGGATAGGATAGGGTAGAGGATAGGATAGGATAGAGGATAGGATAGGATAGAGGATAGAATATGATAGAGGATAGGATAGGATAGAGGATAGGATAGGATAGAGGATAGGATAGGATAGAGGATAGGATAGGATAGAGGATAGGATAGGATAGAGGATAGGATAGGATAGAGGATAGGATAGCATAGAGGATAGGATAGGATAGAGGATAGGATAGGATAGAGGATAGGATAGGATAAAGGATAGGATAGGATTGAGGATAGGATAGAGGATAGGATAGTAGATAGGCCAGAGGATAGGATAGGATAGAGGATAGGATAGGATAGAGGATAGGATATGACAGAGGATAGGATATGATAGAGGATAGGATAGCATAGAGGATAGGATAGGATAGAGGATAGGATAGGATAGAGGATAGGATAGGATAGAGGATAGGATAGGATAGAGGATAGGATAGGGTAGAGGATAGGATAGGATAGAGGATAGGATAGGATTGAGGATAGGATAGGATAAAGGATAGGATAGGATAGAGGAGAGGATAGGATAGAGGATTGGATAGGATAGAGGATAGGATAGGATAGAGGATAATATAGGATAGGATAGAGGATAGGATAGGATAGGATAGAGGATAGGATAGGATATAGGATAGCATAGGATAGCATAGGATAGAGGATAGGATAGAGGATAGGATAGGATAGAGGATAGGATAGGATAGAGGATAGGATAGGATTTAGGATAGGACAAGATAGAGGATATGATAGGATAGAGGATAGGATAGGATAGAGGATAGGATATGATAGAGGATAGGATAGGATAGAGGATAGGATAGGATAGAGGATAGGATAGGATAGAGGATAGGATATGATAGAGGATAGGATAGGATAGAGCATAGGATACGATACAGGATAGGTTAGGGGATTGGATAGGATAGAGGATAGGATAGGACAGATGATATTATAGGAATGAGGATAGGATAGTATAGAGGATAGGATAGGATAGAGGATAGGATAGGATAGAGTATAGGATAGGATAGAGGATAGGATAGTATAGAGGATAGGATAGGATAGAGGATAGGATAGTATAGAGGATAGGATAGGATAGAGGATAGGAGAGGATAGAGGATAGGATAGGATAGAGGATAGGATAGGATAGAGGATAGGATAGGATAGAGGATAGGATAGGATAGAGGATAGGATAGGATAGATGATAGGATAGGATAGAGGATAGGATAAGATAGAGGATACGATAGGATAGATGATAGGATAGGATAGAGGATAGGATAGGATAGATGATAGGATAGGATAGAGGATAGGATACGATAGAGGATACGATAGGATAGGATAGAGGATAGGATAGGATAGAGGATAGGATAGGATAGAGGATAGGATAGAGGATAGGATAGGATAGAGGATAGGATAGGATAGAGGATAGGATAGGATAGAGGATAGGATAGGATATAGGATAGCATAGGATAGCATAGGATAGAGGATAGGATAGGATAGGATCGAGGATAGGATAGGATAGAGGATAGGATAGGATAGAGGATAGGACAAGATAGAGGATATGATAGGATAGAGGATAGGATAGGATAGAGGATAGGATAGTATAGAGGATAGGATAGGATAGAGGATAGGATAGGATAGAGGATAGGATAGGATAAAGGATAGGATAGGATTGAGGATAGGATAGAGGATAGGATAGTAGATAGGCCAGAGGATAGGATAGGATAGAGGATAGGATAGGATAGAGGATAGGATATGACAGAGGATAGGATATGATAGAGGATAGGATAGCATAGAGGATAGGATAGGATAGAGGATAGGATAGGATAGAGGATAGGATAGGATAGAGGATAGGATAGGATAGAGGATAGGATAGGGTAGAGGATAGGATAGGATAGAGGATAGGATAGGATTGAGGATAGGATAGGATAAAGGATAGGATAGGATAGAGGAGAGGATAGGATAGAGGATTGGATAGGATAGAGGATAGGATAGGATAGAGGATAATATAGGATAGGATAGAGGATAGGATAGGATAGGATAGAGGATAGGATAGGATATAGGATAGCATAGGATAGCATAGGATAGAGGATAGGATAGAGGATAGGATAGGATAGAGGATAGGATAGGATTTAGGATAGGACAAGATAGAGGATATGATAGGATAGAGGATAGGATAGGATAGAGGATAGGATAGGATAGAAGATACGATAGGATATAGGATAGCATAGGATAGAGGATAGGATAGGATAGGATAGAGGATAGGATAGGATAGAGGATAGGATAAAGTAATGGATGGGATAGAGAATATTATAGCATAGAGGATAGGATAGGATACAGGATAGGATAGGATAGAGGATAGGATAGGATAGAGGATAGGTTAGGATAGAGGATAGGATAGGATAGAGGATAAGATAGGATAGAGGATAGGATAGGATAGAGGATAGGATAGGATAGAGGATAGGATAGGATAGAGGATAGGATAGGATAGAGGATAGGATAGGATAGAGGATAGGATAGGATAGAGGATAGGTTAGGATAGAGGATAGGATAGGATAGAGGATAAGATAGGATAGAGGATAGGATAGGATAGAGGATAGGATAGGATGGAGGATAGGATAGGATAGAGGATAGGATAGGATAGAGGATAGGATAGGATAGAGGATAGGATAGGATAGAGGATAGGATAGGATAGAGGATAGAATAGGATAGAGGATAGGATTGGATAGAGGATAGGATAGGGTAGAGGATAGGATAGGATAGAGGATAGGATAGGATAGAGAATAGGACATGATAGAGGATAGGATAACATAGAGGATATGATAGGATAGATGATATTATAGGAAAGTGGATAGGTTATGATAGAGGATACGATATTATAGAGGATAGGATAGGATAGAGGATAGGAGACGATAGAGGATATGATAGGATAGAGGATAGGATAGGATAGAGGAGAGGATAGGATAGAGGATAGGATAGGATAGAGGATAGGATAGGATAGAGGATAGGATAGGATAGGATAGAGGATAGGATAGGATAGAGGATAGGATAGGATAGAGGATAGGATAGGATATAGGATAGCATAGGATAGCATAGGATAGAGGATAGGATAGGATAGGATCGAGGATAGGATAGGATAGAGGATAGGATAGGATAGAGGATAGGACAAGATAGAGGATATGATAGGATAGAGGATAGGATAGGATAGAGGATAGGATAGGATAGAAGATACGATAGGATATAGGATAGCATAGGATAGAGGATAGGATAGGATAGGATAGAGGATAGGATAGGATAGAGGATAGGATAGGGTAGAGGATAGGATAGGATAGAGGATAGGATAGGATAGAGGATAGGATAGGATAGAGGATAGGATAGGATAGAGGATAGGATAGTATAGAGGATAGTATAAGATAGAGGATAGGATAGGATAGAGGATAGGATAGGTTAGAGGATAGGATAGGATAGAGGATAGGATAGGATAAAGGATAGGATAGGATAGAGGATAGGATATAATAGAGGATAGGATAGGATAGAGGATAGGATAGTATACAGAATAGGATATTATAGACGATAGGATAGGGTAAAGGATAGGATTGGTTAGAGGATTGGATAGGATAGTGGATAGGATAGGATGGATGATAGTATAGAGGATAGAATAAAGTAATGGATGGGATAGAGAATATTATAGCATAGAGGATAGGATAGGATAGAGGATAGGATAGGATAGAGGATAGGATAGGATAGAGGATAGGATACGATAGAGGATAGGATAGGATAGAGGATAGGATAGGATAGAGGATAGGATAGGATAGAGGATAGGATATGATAGAGGATAGGATAGGATAGAGGATAGGATAGGATAGAGGATAGGATAGGATAGATGATAGGATAGGATAGAGGATAGGATAAGATAGAGGATAGGATAGGGTAGAGTATAGGATAGGATAGAGGATAGGATAGGATAGAGGATAGGATAGGATAGATGATAGGATAGGATAGAGGATAGGATAAGATAGAGGATAGGATAGGATAGAGGATAGGATAGGATAGAGGATAGGATAGGATAGAGGATAGGATAGGGTAGAGGATAGGATAGGATAGAGGATAGGATAGGATTGAGGATAGGATAGGATAAAGGATAGGATAGGATAGAGGAGAGGATAGGATAGAGGATTGGATAGGATAGAGGATAGGATAGGATAGAGGATAATATAGGATAGGATAGAGGATAGGATAGGATAGGATAGAGGATAGGATAGGATATAGGATAGCATAGGATAGCATAGGATAGAGGATAGGATAGAGGATAGGATAGGATAGAGGATAGGATAGGATTTAGGATAGGACAAGATAGAGGATATGATAGGATAGAGGATAGGATAGGATAGAGGATAGGATAGGATAGAAGATACGATAGGATATAGGATAGCATAGGATAGAGGATAGGATAGGATAGGATAGAGGATAGGATAGGATAGAGGATAGGATAAAGTAATGGATGGGATAGAGAATATTATAGCATAGAGGATAGGATAGGATAGAGGATAGGATAGGATAGAGGATAGGATAGGATAGAGGATAGGTTAGGATAGAGGATAGGATAGGATAGAGGATAAGATAGGATAGAGGATAGGATAGGATAGAGGATAGGATAGGATAGAGGATAGGATAGGATAGAGGATAGGATAGGATAGAGGATAGGATAGGATAGAGGATAGGTTAGGATAGAGGATAGGATAGGATAGAGGATAAGTTAGGATAGAGGATAGGATAGGATAGAGGATAGGATAGGATGGAGGATAGGATAGGATAGAGGATAGGATAGGATAGAGGATATAATAGGATAGAGGATAGGATAGGATAGAGGATAGGATAGGATAGAGGATAGAATAGGATAGAGGATAGGATTGGATAGAGGATAGGATAGGGTACAGGATAGGATAGGATAGAGGATAGGATAGGATAGAGAATAGGACATGATAGAGGATAGGATAACATAGAGGATATGATAGGATAGATGATATTATAGGAAAGTGGATAGGTTATGATAGAGGATACGATATTATAGAGGATAGGATAGGATAGAGGATAGGAGACGATAGAGGATATGATAGGATAGAGGATAGGATAGGATAGAGGAGAGGATAGGATAGAGGATAGGATAGGATAGAGGATAGGATAGGATAGAGGATAGGATAGGATAGGATAGAGGATAGGATAGGATAGAGGATAGGATAGGATATAGGATAGCATAGGATAGCATAGGATAGAGGATAGGATAGGATAGGATCGAGGATAGGATAGGATAGAGGATAGGATAGGATAGAGGATAGGACAAGATAGAGGATATGATAGGATAGAGGATAGGATAGGATAGGATAGAGGATAGGATAGGATAGAGGATAGGATAAAGTAATGGATGGGATAGAGAATATTATAGCATAGAGGATAGGATAGGATAGAGGATAGGATAGGATAGAGGATAGGATAGGATAGAGGATAGGTTAGGATAGAGGATAGGATAGGATAGAGGATAAGATAGGATAGAGGATAGGATAGGATAGAGGATAGGATAGGATAGAGGATAGGATAGGATAGAGGATAGGATAGGATAGAGGATAGGATAGGATAGAGGATAGGATAGGATAGAGGATAGGTTAGGATAGAGGATAGGATAGGATAGAGGATAAGATAGGATAGAGGATAGGATAGGATAGAGGATAGGATAGGATGGAGGATAGGATAGGATAGAGGATAGGATAGGATAGAGGATAGGATAGGATAGAGGATAGGATAGGATAGAGGATAGGATAGGATAGAGGATAGAATAGGATAGAGGATAGGATTGGATAGAGGATAGGATAGGGTAGAGGATAGGATAGGATAGAGGATAGGATAGGATAGAGAATAGGACATGATAGAGGATAGGATAACATAGAGGATATGATAGGATAGATGATATTATAGGAAAGTGGATAGGTTATGATAGAGGATACGATATTATAGAGGATAGGATAGGATAGAGGATAGGAGACGATAGAGGATATGATAGGATAGAGGATAGGATAGGATAGAGGAGAGGATAGGATAGAGGATAGGATAGGATAGAGGATAGGATAGGATAGAGGATAGGATAGGATAGGATAGAGGATAGGATAGGATAGAGGATAGGATAGGATATAGGATAGCATAGGATAGCATAGGATAGAGGATAGGATAGGATAGGATCGAGGATAGGATAGGATAGAGGATAGGATAGGATAGAGGATAGGACAAGATAGAGGATATGATAGGATAGAGGATAGGATCCCCCCTCCCCCCGATAGGGGAGGGGGACCGTGGGGGGTTTTTTGGGGAAAGGAAGGGTCGGGGCGTGCCGGATCGCGCCTCCGACGGCCCTTCCTTCCGGTGGCGGCGTCCTCTTGCTCTGGCCGGGGCTGGTTCCTTCGGGACACCGGCCCCGAGCGGGGCACGAGGACTCCGGGAGCTGTGGGTGGACCGAGCTGGGGCTCGGGAAGCCCAATCCGAAGGCTCCAGGGATGGGGACACCGGGCGGGTCCCTCCGCCCGGGGTCTTATAGCGTAGGCAGTGGGGGAGGTTAACCCCTCCCCCGGGGCATGATGATAGCTGGGAGGTGTCCTGTTGAGTACTCGCGTGATCCAGGCACCTCCCGTGTAGCTTAGGTGGGCGTGAGGTTTTAGTGGGTAGTCTCCGGGGGCTTCGCCCCCCGGAGAGAATCCCACGTAACCCCGGCTTCCCCCAGGGAGCCGGGGTATGTATAAAACATTTCCTCACGGAAAAAAAAAAAAAAAAAAAAAAAAAAAAAAAAAAAAAAAAAAAAAAAAGGATAGAGGATAGGATAGGATAGAGGATAGGATAGGATAGAAGATACGATAGGATATAGGATAGCATAGGATAGAGGATAGGATAGGATAGGATAGAGGATAGGATAGGATAGAGGATAGGATAGGGTAGAGGATAGGATAGGATAGAGGATAGGATAGGATAGAGGATAGGATAGGATAGAGGATAGGATAGGATAGAGGATAGGATAGTATAGAGGATAGTATAAGATAGAGGATAGGATAGGATAGAGGATAGGATAGGTTAGAGGATAGGATAGGATAGAGGATAGGATAGGATAAAGGATAGGATAGGATAGAGGATAGGATATAATAGAGGATAGGATAGGATAGAGGATAGGATAGTATACAGAATAGGATATTATAGACGATAGGATAGGGTAAAGGATAGGATTGGTTAGAGGATTGGATAGGATAGTGGATAGGATAGGATGGATGATAGTATAGAGGATAGAATAAAGTAATGGATGGGATAGAGAATATTATAGCATAGAGGATAGGATAGGATAGAGGATAGGATAGGATAGAGGATAGGATAGGATAGAGGATAGTTTAGGATAGAGGATAGGATACGATAGAGGATAAGATAGGATAGAGGATAGGATAGGATAGAGGATATGATAGGATAGAGGATAGGATAGTATAGAGGATAGGATAGGATAGAGGATAGGATAGGATAGAGGATAGGATAGGATATAGGATAGAGGATAGGATAGGATAGAGGATAGGATAGGATAGAGGATAGGATAGGATAGAGGATAGGATAGGATATAGGCTAGTATAGGATAGAGGATAGGATAGGATAGAGGATAGAGGATAGAGGATAGGATAGGATAGAGGATAGGATAGGATAGAGGATAGGATACGATAGAGGATAGGATAGGATAGAGGATAGGATAGGATAGAGGATAGGATAGGATAGAGGATAGGATATGATAGAGGATAGGATAGGATAGAGGATAGGATAGGATAGAGGATAGGATAGGATAGATTATAGGATAGGATAGAGGATAGGATAAGATAGAGGATAGGATAGGGTAGAGGATAGGATAATATAGAGGATAGGATAGGATAGAGGATAGGATAGGGTAGAGGATAGGATAGGATAGAGGATAGGATAGGATAGAGGATAGGATAGTATAGAGGATAGTATAGGATAGAGGATAGGATAGGATAGAGGATAGGATAGGATAGAGGAGAGGATAGGATAGAGGATAGGATATGATAGAGGATAGGATAGGATAGAGGATAGGATAGTATAGAGGATAGTATAGGATAGAGGATAGGATAGGATAGAGGATAGGATAGGATAGAGGAGAGGATAGGATAGAGGATAGGATAGGATTGAGGATAGGATTGGATAGAGGATAGGATAGGATAGAGGATAGGATAGTATAGAGGATAGGATAGGATAGAGGATAGAGGATAGGATAGGATAGAGGATAGGATAGGATAGAGGATAGGATACGATAGAGGATAGGATAGGATAGAGGATAGGATAGGATAGAGGATAGGATAGGATAGAGGATAGGATATGATAGAGGATAGGATAGGATAGAGGATAGGATAGGATAGAGGATAGGATAGGATAGATGATAGGATAGGATAGAGGATAGGATAAGATAGAGGATAGGATAGGGTAGAGTATAGGATAGGATAGAGGATAGGATAGGATAGAGGATAGGATAGGATAGATGATAGGATAGGATAGAGGATAGGATAAGATAGAGGATAAGATAGGATAGAGGATAGGATAGGATAGATGATAGGATAGGATAGAGGATAGGATAGGGTAGAGTATAGGATAGGATAGAGGATAGGATAGGATAGAGGATAGGATAGGATAGATGATAGGATAGGATAGAGGATAGGATAGGATAGAGGATAGGATAAGATAGAGGATAGGATAGGATAGATGATAGGATAGTATAGAGGATAGTATAGGATAGAGGATAGGATAGGATAGAGGATAGGATAGGATAGGATAGAGGATAGTATAGGATAGTGGATAGGATAGGATAGAGGATAGGATAGGATAGAGGAGAGGATAGGATAGAGGATAGGATAGGATAGAGGATAGGATAGGATAGAGGATAATATAGGATAGGATAGAGGATAGGATAGGATAGGATAGAGGATAGGATAGGATATAGGATAGCATAGGATAGCATAGGATAGAGGATAGGATAGAGGATAGGATAGGATAGAGGATAGGATAGGATAGAGGATAGGATAGGATTTAGGATAGGACAAGATAGAGGATATGATAGGATAGAGGATAGGATAGGATAGAGGATAGGATAGGATAGAAGATACGATAGGATATAGGATAGCATAGGATAGAGGATAGGATGGGATAGGATAGAGGATAGGATAGGATAGAGGATAGGATAAAGTAATGGATGGGATAGAGAATATTATAGCATAGAGGATAGGATAGGATAGAGGATAGGATAGGATAGAGGATAGGATAGGATAGAGGATAGGTTAGGATAGAGGATAGGATAGGATAGAGGATAAGATAGGATAGAGGATAGGATAGGATAGAGGATAGGATAGGATAGAGGATAGGATAGGATAGAGGATAGGATAGGATAGAGGATAGGATAGGATAGAGGATAGAATAGGATAGAGGATAGGATTGGATAGAGGATAGGATAGGGTAGAGGATAGGATAGGATAGAGGATAGGATAGGATAGAGAATAGGACATGATAGAGGATAGGATAACATAGAGGATATGATAGGATAGATGATATTATAGGAAAGTGGATAGGTTATGATAGAGGATACGATATTATAGAGGATAGGATAGGATAGAGGATAAGATACGATAGAGGATAGGATAGGATAGAGGATCGGATAGGATATAGGATAGCATAGGATAGAGGATAGGATAGGATAGGATAGGGGATAGGATAGGATAGAGGATAGGATAGGATAGAGGATAGGATAGGATAGAGGATAGGACAAGATAGAGGATATGATAGGATAGAGGATAGGATATGATAGAGGATACGGTATGTTAGAGGATAGGATATGATAGAGGATACGGTATGTTAGAGGATAGGAAAGAGGATAGGATATAATACAGTATAGGATAGGATTGAGTATAGGATGGGATAGAGGATAGGATAGGGGATAGGATAGGATAGAGGATAGGATAGTATACAGAATAGGATAGGATAGAGGATAGGATAGGGTCAAGGATAGGATTGGTTAGAGGATAGGATAGGATAGTGGATAGGATAGGATGGATGATAGTATAGAGGATAGAATAACGTAATGGATGGGATAGAGAATATTATAGCATAGAGGATAGGATAGGATAGAGGATAGGATATGATAGAGGATGGGATAGGATAGAGGATAGGATAGTATAGAGGATAGTATAGGATAGAGGATAGGATAGGATAGAGGATAGGATAGGATAGAGGATAGGATATTATAAAGGATAGGATAGAGTATAGGGGATAGGATAGAGGATAGGATATGATAGAGGATAGGATAGGATAGAGGATAGGATAGGATAGATGATAGGATAGGATAGAGGATAGGATAAGATAGAGGATAGGATCGGATAGAGAATAGAATAGGGGATTGGATAGGAGAGAGGGTAGGATAGGATAGAGGATAGGATACGATAGAGGATACGATAGGATAGGATAGAGGGTAGGATAGGATAGATGATAAGATAGGATAGAGGATAGGATAGGATAGATGATAGGATATTATAGAGGATAGGATAGAGTATAGGATAGGATAGAGGATAGGATATGATAGAGGATAGGATAGGATAGAGGATAGGATAGGATAGATGATAGGATAGGATAGAGGATAGGATAAGATAGAGGATAGGATCGGATAGAGAATAGATTAGGGGATTGGATAGGAGAGAGGATAGGATAGGATAGAGGATAGGATACGATAGAGGATACGATAGGATAGAGGATAGGACAAGATAGAGGATATGATAGGATAGAGGATAGGACAGGATAGAGGAGAGGATAGGATAGAGGATAGGATAGGATAGAGGATGGGATAGGATAGAGGATAGGATAGGATCGAGGATAGGATAGGATAGAGGATAGCATAGAATAGAGGATAGGATAGAGGATAGGATAGGATAGAGGATAGGATAGGATATAGGATAGGATAGGATAGAGGAGAGGGTAGGATACAGGATAGGATAGGATAGAGGATAGGATGGGATAGAGGATAGGATAAGATAGAGGATAGGATAGGATAGAGGATAGGATAGTATAGAGGATAGTATAGGATAGAGGATAGGATAGGATAGAGGATAGAATAGGATAGACGATAGGATAGGATAGAGGATAGGATAGGATAGAGGATAGGATAGGATAGGATAGAGGATAAGATAGGATAGAGGATAGGATAGGATAGAGGATAGGATAGGATAGAGGATAGGATAGGATAGAGGATAGGATAGGTTAGAGGATAGGATAGGATAGAGGATAGGATAGGACAGAGGATAGGATAGGACAGAGGATAGGATAGGATAGAGGATAGGATAGGATAGAGGATAGGATAGGATAGAGGATAGGATAGGATAGAGGATAGTATAGGATAGAGGATAGGATAGGATAGAGGATAGGATAGGATAGAGGATAGGATAGGATATAGGATAGGATAGGATAGAGGATAGGATAGGATAGAGGATAGGATAGGATAGAAGATAGGATAGGATAGAGGATAGGGTACGATAGAGGATAGGATAGGATAGAGGATAGGATAGGGTAGAGGATAGGATAGGATAGAGGATAGGATAGGATAGAGGATAGGATAGGGGATGGGATAGAGGATAGGATAGGATAGAGGATACGATAGGATAGAGGATAGAATAGGATAGAGGATAGGATAGGATAGAGGATAGGATAGGATAGAGGATAGGATAGGATAGAGGATAGGATAGGGTAGAGGGTAGGATAGGATAGGATAGAGGATTGGGTATGATAGAGGATAGGATAGGATAGAGGATAGGATAGTATAGAGGATAGTATAGGATAGAGGATAGGATAGGATAGAGGAGAGGATAGGATAGAGGATAGGATAGGATTGAGGATAGGATAGGATAGAGGATAGGATAGGATAGAGGATAGGATAGGATAGACGATAGGATATAATAGAGGATAGGATAGGATAGAGGATAGGATAGGATAGAGGATAGGATAGGATAGAGGATAGGATAGGATAGAGGATAGGATAGGATAGAGGATAGGATAGGATAGGATAGAGGATAGGATAGGATAGAGGATAGGATATGATAGAGGATAGGATAGGATAGAGGATAGGATAGGATAGAGGATAGGGTAGGATAGAGGATAGGATATGATAGAGGATAGGATAGGATAGAGGATAGGATAGGATAGAGGATAGGATATAATAGAGGATAGGATAGGATAGAGGATAGGATAGGGTAGAGGGTAGGATAGGATAGGATAGAGGATAGGATATGATAGAGGATAGGATAGGATACAGGATAGGATAGTATAGAGGATAGTATAGGATAGAGGATAGGATAGGATAGAGGATAGGATAGGATAGAGGAGAGGATAGGATAGAGGATAGGATAGGATTGAGGATAGGATTGGATAGAGGATAGGATAGGATAGAGGATAGGATAGTATAGAGGATAGTATAGGATAGAGGATAGGATAGGATAGAGGATAGGATAGGGTAGAGGATAGGATAGGATAGAGGATAGGATAGGATAGAGGATAGGATAGGATAGAGGAGAGGATAGGATAGAGGATAGGATAATATAGAGGATAGGATAGGATAGAGGATAGGATAGGGTAGAGGATAGGATAGGATAGAGGATAGGATAGGATTGAGTATAGGATAGGATAGAGGATAGGATAGGGGATTGGATAGGATAGAGGATAGGATAGGATAGAGGATAGGATAGTATACAGAATAGGATAGGATAGAGGATAGGATAGGGTAAAGGATAGGATTGGTTAGAGGATAGGATAGGATAGTGGATAGGATAGGATGGATGATAGTATAGAGGATAGAATAACGTAATGGATGGGATAGAGAATATTATAGCATAGAGGATAGGATAGGATAGAGGATAGGATATGATAGAGGATGGGACAGGATAGAGGATAGGATAGTATAGAGAATAGTATAGGATAGAGGATAGGATAGGATAGAGGAGAGGGTAGGATAGAGGATAGGATAGGATAGAGGATGGGATAGGATAGAGGATAGGATAGGATAGAGGATAGGATAGGATAGAGGATAGGATAGAATAGAGGATACGATAGAGGATAGGATAGGGTAGAGGATAGGATAGGATAGAGGATAGGATAGGATATAGGATAGGATAGGATAGAGGAGAGGATAGGATAGAGGATAGGATAGGATAGAGGATAGGATAGGATAGAGGATAGGATATGATAGAGGATAGGATAGCACAGAGGATAGGATAGTATAGAGGATAGTATAGGATAGAGGATAGGATAGGATAGAGGATAGGATAGGATAGAGGATAGGATAGGATAGAGGATAGGATAGGATAGAGGATAAGATAGGATAGAGGATAGGATAGAGGATAGGATAGAGGATAGGATAGGATAGAGGATAGGATAGGATAGAGGATATGATAGGATAGGGGATAGGATACGATAGAGGATAGGATAGGGTAGAGGATAGGACAGGATAGAGGATAGGATAGGATAGAGGATAGGATATGATAGAGGATGGGATAGGATAGAGGATAGGATAGTATAGAGGATAGTATAGGATAGAGGATAGGATAGGATAGAGGATAGGATAGGATAGAGGATAGGATAGGATAGAGGATAGCATAGGATAGAGGATAGGATAGGATAGAGGATAGGATAGGATATAGGATAGGATAGGATAGTGGATAGTATAGGATAGAGGATAGGATAGGATAGAGGATAGGATAGGATAGAGGATAGGATAGGATAGAGGATAGGATAATATAGAGGATAGGATAGGATAGAGGATAGGTTAGGATAGAGGATAGGATAGGATAGAGGATAGGATAGGATAGACGATAGTATAGGATAGAGGATAGGATAGGATAGAGGATAGGATAGGATAGAATAGAGGATAGGATAGGATAGTGGATAGTATAGGATAGAGGATAGGATAGGATAGAGGATAGGATAGGATAGAGGATAGGATAGGATAGTGGATAGTATAGGATAGAGGATAGGATAGGATAGAGGATAGGATAGGATAGAGGATAGGATAGGATAGAGGATAGGATAGGATAGAGGATAGGATAGGATAGAGGATAGGATAGGATAGAGAATAGGTTAGGATAGAGGATAGGATAGGATAGAGGATAGGATAGGATAGAGGATAGGATAGGATAGTGGATAGGATAAGATTGAGGATAGGATAGGATAGAGGATAGGATTGGATACAGGATAGGATAGGATAGAGGATAGGATAGGATAGAGGATACGGTATGTTAGAGGATAGGAAAGAGGATACGATAGGATTGAGTATAGGATGGGATAGAGGATAGGATAGGGGATTGGATAGGATAGAGGATAGGATAGGATAGAGGATAGGATAGTATACAGAATAGGATAGGATACAGGATAGGATAGGGTAAAGGATAGGATTGGTTAGAGGATAGGATAGGATATTGGATAGGATAGGATGGATGATAGTATAGAGGATAGAATAACGTAATGGATGGGATAGAGAATATTATAGCATAGAGGATAGGATAGGATAGAGGATAGGATAGGATAGAGGATAGGATAGGATAGAATAGAGGATAGGATAGGATAGTGGATAGTATAGGATAGAGGATAGGATAGGATAGAGGATAGGATAGGATAGAGGATAGGATAGGATAGTGGATAGTATAGGATAGAGGATAGGATAGGATAGAGGATAGGATAGGATAGAGGATAGGATAGGATAGAGGATAGGATAGGATAGAGGATAGGTTAGGAAAGAGGATAGGATAGGATAGAGGATAGGATAGGATAGAGGATAGGATAGGATAGAGGATAGGATAAGATTGAGGATAGGATAGGATAGAGGAAAGGATTGGATACAGGATAGGATAGGATTGAGGATAGGATAGAGGATACGGTATGTTAGAGGATAGGAAAGAGGATAGGATATAATACAGTATAGGATAGGATAGAGGATAGGATAGGATAGAGGATAGGATTGGATACAGGATAGGATAGGATTGAGGATAGGATAGGATAAAGGATAGGATAGGATAGAGGATAGGATAGGATAGAGGATACGGTATGTTAGAGGATAGGAAAGAGGATACGATATAATACAGTATAGGATAGGATTGAGTATAGGATGGGATAGAGGATAGGATAGAGGATAGGATAGGATAGAGGATAGGATAGGATAGAGGATAGGATAGGATAGAATAGAGGATAGGATAGGATAGTGGATAGTATAGGATAGAGGATAGGATAGGATAGAGGATAGGATAGGATAGAGGATAGGATAGGATAGAGGATAGGATAGGATTGAGGATAGGATAGGATACAGGATAGGATAGGATAGAGGATAGGATAGGATAGAGGATAGGATAGAGGATAGGATAGGATAGAGGATAGGATAGGATAGAGGATAGGATAGGATAGAGGATAGAATAGGATAGAGGATAGGATAGGATAGAGGATAGGATAGGATAGAGGATGGGATAGGATAGAGGATAGGATAGGGTAGAGGGTAGGATAGGATAGGATAGAGGATAGGATATGATAGAGGATAGGATAGGATAGAGGATAGGATAGTATAGAGGATAGGATAGGATAGAGGATAGGATAGGATAAAGGATAGGATAGGATAGAGGATAGGATAGGATAGAGGATAGGATAGGATAGAGGATAGGATAGAGGATGAGATAGGATAGAGGATAGGATAGGGTAGAGGATATGATAGGGTAGAGGATAGGATAGGATAGAGGATAGGTTAGGATAGAGGATAGGATAGAGGATGGGATAGGATAGAGGATAGGATAGGATAGAGGATATGATAGGATAGAGGATAGGATAGGATAGGATAGAGGATAGGATAGGATAGGATAGGATAGAGGATAGGATAGGATAGAGGATATGATAGGATAGAGGATAGGATAGGATAGAGGATAGGATAGGATAGAGGATAGGATAGGATAGAGGATAGGATAGGATAGAGGATAGGATAGGATAGAGGATAGGATAAGATTGAGGATAGGATAGGATAGAGGATAGGATTGGGTACAGGATAGGATAGGATTGAGGATAGGATAGAGAATACGGTATGTTAGAGGATAGGAAAGAGGATAGGATATAATACAGTATAGGATAGGATAGAGGATAGGATAGGATCGAGGATAGGATTGGATACAGGATAGGATAGGATTGAGGATAGGATAGGATAAAGGATAGGATAGGATAGAGGATAGGATAGGATAGAGGATACGGTATGTTAGAGGATAGGAAAGAGGATACGATATTATACAGTATAGGATAGGATTGAGTATAGGATGGGATAGAGGATAGGATAGGGGATTGGATAGGATAGAGGATAGGATAGGATAGAGGATAGGATAGTATACAGAATAGGATAGGATAGAGGATAGGATAGGGTAAAGGATAGGATTGGTTAGAGGATAGGATAGGATATTGGATAGGATAGGATGGATGATAGTATAGAGGATAGAATAACGTAATGGATGGGATAGAGAATATTATAGCATAGAGGATAGGATAGGATAGAGGATAGGATAGGATAGAGGATAGGATAGGATAGAGGATAGGATAGGATAGAGGATAGGATAGGATAGAGGATAGGATAGAATAGAGGATACGATAGAGGATAGGATAGGATAGAGGATAGGATAGGATAGAGGATAGGATAAGATAGAGGATAGGATAGGATAGATGATATTATAGGAAAGAGGAAAGGATATGATAGAGGATACGATATTGTAGAGGATAGGATAGGATAGAGGATAGGATAGGATAGAGGATAGGATAGGATAGAGGATAGGATAGGATAGAGGATAGGATAGGATAGAGGATAGGATAGGATAGAGGATAGGATAGGATATAGGATAGGATAGGATAGAGGATAGGATAGGATTGAGGATAGGATAGGATACAGGATAGGATAGGATAGAGGAGAGGATAGGATAGGATAGAGGATAGGATAGAGGATAGGATAGAGGATAGGATAGGATAGAGGATAGGATAGGATAGAGGATAGGATAGGATAGAGGATAGGATAGGATAGAGGATACGATAGGATAGAGCATAGGATAGGATAGAGGATAGGATAGGATAGAGGATAGGATAGGATTGAGTATAGGATGGGATAGAGGATAGGATAGGGGATTGGATAGGATAGAGGATAGGATAGGATAGAGGATAGGATAGAGGATGGGATAGGATAGAGGATAGGATAGTATAGAGGATAGGATAGTATAGAGGATAGGATACGATAGAGGATACGATAGGATAGGTTAGAGGATAGGATACGATAGAGGATACGATAGGATAGGATAGAGGATAGGATAGGATATAGGATAGGATATGATAGAGGATAGGATATGATAGAGGATAGGATAGGATAGAGGATAGGATAGGATAGATGATAGGATAGGATAGAGGATAGGATAAGATAGAGGATAGGATAGGATAGAGGATAGGATAGGATAGAGGATAGGATAGGATAGAGGATAAGATAAGATTGAGGATAGGATAGGATAGAGGATAGGATTGGATACAGGATAGGATAGGATAGAGGATAGGATAGGATAGAGGATACGGTATGTTAGAGGATAGGAAAGAGGATACGATAGGATTGAGTATAGGATGGGATAGAGGATAGGATAGGGGATTGGATAGGATAGAGGATAGGATAGGATAGAGGATAGGATAATATACAGAATAGGATAGGATAGAGGATAGGATAGGGTAAAGGATGGGATTGGTTAGAGGATAGGATAGGATATTGGATAGGATAGGATGGATGATAGTATAGAGGATAGAATAACGTAATGGATGGAATAGAGAATATTATAGCATAGAGGATAGGGTAGGATAGAGGATAGGATAGGATAGAGGATAGGATAGGATAGAATAGAGGATAGGATAGGATAGTGGATAGGATAGTGGATAGTATAGGATAGAGGATAGGATAGGATAGAGGATAGGATAGGATAGAGGATAGGATAGGATAGTGGATAGTATAGGATAGAGGATAGGATAGGATAGAGGTTAGGATAGGATAGAGGATAGGATAGGATTGAGGATAGGATAGGATAGAGGATAGGTTAGGATAGAGGATAGGATAGGATAGAGGATAGGATAGGATAGAGGATAGGATAGGATAGAGGATAGGATAGGATAGAGGTTAGGATAGGATAGAGGATAGGATAGGATTGAGGATAGGATAGGATAGAGGATAGGTTAGGATAGAGGATAGGATAGGATAGAGGATAGGATAGGATAGAGGATAGGATAGGATAGAGGATAGGATAAGATTGAGGATAGGATAGGATAGAGAATAGGATTGGATACAGGATAGGATAGGATTGAGGATAGGATAGAGGATACGGTATGTTAGAGGATAGGAAAGAGGATAGGATATAATACAGTATAGGATAGGATAGAGGATAGGATAGGATAGAGGATAGGATTGGATACAGGATAGGATAGGATTGAGGATAGGATAGGATAAAGGATAGGATAGGATAGAGGATAGGATAGGATAGAGGATACGGTATGTTAGAGGATAGGATAGGATAGAGGAATACGGTATGTTAGAGGATAGGAAAGAGGATACGATATAATACAGTATAGGATAGGATTGAGTATAGGATGGGATAGAGGATAGGATAGGGGATTGGATAGGATAGAGGATAGGATAGGATAGAGGATAGGATAGTATACAGAATAGGATAGGATAGAGGATAGGATAGGGTAAAGGATAGGATTGGTTAGAGGATAGGATAGGATATTGGATAGGATAGGATGGATGATAGTATAGAGGATAGAATAACGTAATGGATGGGATAGAGAATATTATAGCATAGAGGATAGGATAGGATAGAGGATAGGATAGGATAGAGGATAGGATAGGATAGAGGATAGGATAGGATAGAGGATAGGATAGAATAGAGGATACGATAGAGGATAGGATAGGATAGAGGATAGGATAGGATAGAGGATAGGATAGGATATAGGATAGGATAGGATAGTGGATAGTATTGGATAGAGGATAGGATAGGATAGAGGATAGGATAGGATAGAGGATAGGATAGGATAGAGGATAGGATAGGATAGAGGATAGGATAGGATAGAGGATAGGATAGGATAGAGGATAGGTTAGGATAGAGGATAGGATAGAGGATGGGATAGGATAGAGGATAGGATAGGATAGAAGATATGATAGGATAGAGGATAGGATAGGATAGAGGATAGGATAGGATAGAGGATAGGATAGGATAGAGGATAGGATAGGATTGAGGATAGGATAGGATACAGGATAGGATAGGATAGAGGATAGGATAGGATAGAGGATAGGATAGAGGATAGGATAGAGGATAGGATAGGATAGAGGATAGGATAGGATAGAGGATAGGATAGGATAGAGGATAGAATAGGATAGAGGATAGGATAGGATAGAGGATAGGATAGGATAGAGGATGGGATAGGATAGAGGATAGGATAGGGTAGAGGGTAGGATAGTATACAGAATAGGATAGGATAGAGGATAGGATAGGGTAAAGGATAGGATTGGTTAGAGGATAGGATAGGATATTGGATAGGATAGGATGGATGATAGTATAGAGGATAGAATAACGTAATGGATGGGATAGAGAATATTATAGCATAGAGGATAGGATAGGATAGAGGATAGGATAGGATAGAGGATAGGATAGGATAGAGGATAGGATAGGATAGAGGATAGGATAGGATAGAGGATAGGATAGGATCGAGGATAGGATTGGATACAGGATAGGATAGGATTGAGGATAGGATAGGATAAAGGATAGGATAGGATAGAGGATAGGATAGGATAGAGGATACGGTATGTTAGAGGATAGGAAAGAGGATACGATATTATACAGTATAGGATAGGATTGAGTATAGGATGGGATAGAGGATAGGATAGGGGATTGGATAGGATAGAGGATAGGATAGGATAGAGGATAGGATAGTATACAGAATAGGATAGGATAGAGGATAGGATAGGGTAAAGGATAGGATTGGTTAGAGGATAGGATAGGATATTGGATAGGATAGGATGGATGATAGTATAGAGGATAGAATAACGTAATGGATGGGATAGAGAATATTATAGCATAGAGGATAGGATAGGATAGAGGATAGGATAGGATAGAGGATAGGATAGGATAGAGGATAGGATAGGATAGAGGATAGGATAGGATAGAGGATAGGATAGAATAGAGGATACGATAGAGGATAGGATAGGATAGAGGATAGGATAGGATAGAGGATAGGATAAGATAGAGGATAGGATAGGATAGATGATATTATAGGAAAGAGGAAAGGATATGATAGAGGATACGATATTGTAGAGGATAGGATAGGATAGAGGATAGGATAGGATAGAGGATAGGATAGGATAGAGGATAGGATAGGATAGAGGATAGGATAGGATAGAGGATAGGATAGGATAGAGGATAGGATAGGATAGAGGATAGGATAGGATATAGGATAGGATAGGATAGAGGATAGGATAGGATTGAGGATAGGATAGGATACAGGATAGGATAGGATAGAGGAGAGGATAGGATAGGATAGAGGATAGGATAGAGGATAGGATAGAGGATAGGATAGGATAGAGGATAGGATAGGATAGAGGATAGGATAGGATAGAGGATAGGATAGGATAGAGGATACGATAGGATAGAGCATAGGATAGGATAGAGGATAGGATAGGATAGAGGATAGGATAGGATTGAGTATAGGATGGGATAGAGGATAGGATAGGGGATTGGATAGGATAGAGGATAGGATAGGATAGAGGATAGGATAGAGGATGGGATAGGATAGAGGATAGGATAGTATAGAGGATAGGATAGTATAGAGGATAGGATACGATAGAGGATACGATAGGATAGGTTAGAGGATAGGATACGATAGAGGATACGATAGGATAGGATAGAGGATAGGATAGGATATAGGATAGGATATGATAGAGGATAGGATATGATAGAGGATAGGATAGGATAGAGGATAGGATAGGATAGATGATAGGATAGGATAGAGGATAGGATAAGATAGAGGATAGGATAGGATAGAGGATAGGATAGGATAGAGGATAGGATAGGATAGAGGATAAGATAAGATTGAGGATAGGATAGGATAGAGGATAGGATTGGATACAGGATAGGATAGGATAGTGGATAGGTTAGGATAGAGGATACGGTATGTTAGAGGATAGGAAAGAGGATTCGATAGGATTGAGTATAGGATGGGATAGAGGATGTGGATAGGGGATTGGATAGGTTAGAGGAGAGGATAGGTTTGAGGATAGGTTATTTGTCTGTTGTGGTAGTGGTGTGAGGTTTGGTGAGGGTTTAGGAGGGTTGGGGTAGTGGAGTGGTGTGGAGTGGGTGTGGAGTGGTTGGAGGTGTGGTTGTGTGAGTGTGATTTAGGTTGGGTGGGATGTGTGTTGATGGTGTGCTGTGTGGTGTGGGGAGGAGTGTGGTGTGGTGTGGAGTGATGGAGTGGTGAGGTGAGTTGTGTGGTGTGGTGTGGTTGGGAGAGGGTAGTGGTGTGGTGTGGTGTGTGGTGAGGTGTGGTGTGTGGTGTGGTGTGGTGTGTGGTGTGGTGTGGTGTGGGGTGTGGTGTGGAGTGTGGTGTGAGTGTGGTGTGTGGGGTGGTGTGGTGTGTGGTGTGGTGTGGTGGGTGGTGTGGTGTGGTGTGTGGTGTGGGGTGGTGTGTGGTGTGGTGTGGTGTGTGGTGTGGTGTGGTGTGTGGTGTGGTGTGAGCGAGCGGGGAAGCCGAAGCCGGGGGGGGGGGGGTGTGTGTGTGCCGTGAAGCGTGAAGTGAAGTGACGAGTGCACGTGCACGTGAAGCGTGAAGTTAAGTGACGCGTGAAGTGAAGTGACAGATTGAAGTGACGTGAAGAGTGACGTGCAGTTAAGAGTGAAGTGACAGTGAAGAGTGAAGTGTAGTGAATCGTGAAGTGAAGTGAAGAGTGAAGTGAAGTGAAGCGTGCCAGTGAAGTGAAGACGTGCAGTGTAGTGAACTAGTGAAGTGAATAGTGACAGTGCAGTGAAGAGTGGAGTGCAAGTGACAGTGACAGAGTGACGTGAAGTGACGCGTGCAGTACAGTGACGCGTGGAGTGTTGTGGCAGAGTGGCATGAATGGTAGGGTGGAGTGAAGAGTGTAGTGACTGAATGACAGTGAAGTGAATTGTGACGTGAAGTGACGCGTTACATTGAACCTGAAGGGTAACAGTGCAGTGCAGCGTGAAGTGACGTGGAGGGTGTGGTGAAGTGAAGAGTGAAGTGAAGTGACGAGTGACGTGACAGTTGAAACAGTGAAGTGAAGAGTGAAATGAAGTGTAGATTGACGTGAGGTGACAGAGGGACGTGAAGAGTTATGTAAGGTGAAGAAGTGACGTGAAGTGACGAGTGCAGTGAAGTGACAGGGTGAATTGAAGTGAAGAGTGCAGTGACAGTGAAGATTGCGGTGAGGTGAAGAGAGAAGTGAAGTGAAGAGTGAAGTGACGTGCAGAGTGACGTGAAGTGAAGAGTGCGGTGCAGTGAAGAGTGACAGTGAAGTGACTGAGTGAAGTGCAGTGAAGAGTGACAGTGACGTGAAGAGTGATGTGCAGTGAACGAGTGATGTGAAGTGAACGTGTGAAGTGCAAGTGACGAGTGAAGTGAAGTGAGGTGACGAGTGAGGTGAAGTGACGAGTTCAGTGAAGTGAGGTGACGCGTGAGGTGAAGTGCAGAGTGTAGTGAAGTGAAGAGTGTAGTGAAGTGCAGAGTGAAGTGAAATGAAGAGTGCAGTGAAGAGTGAAGTGAAGTGACGAGTGACGTGACATTGACAAGTGAAGTGAAGAGTGAAATGAAGTGTAGATTGAAGTGCAGTGAAGAGTGAAGTGAAGTGAAGAGTGAACGTGAAGTGGAGCGTGCAGTGAGGTGAAGAGTGAAGTGAAGTGAAGAGTGAAGTGACAGTGAAGAGTGCAGTGAAGTGACGAGTGACGTGAAGTGAAGCGTGACGTGAAGAGTGAAGTGAAGAGTGACGTGAAGTGACAGAGAAGAGTGAAGTGAAGTGAAGGGTGACGTGACGTGAACGATTGACGTGAAGTGAAGAGTGAAGTGAAGTGAAGTGTGACGTGAAGTGAAGCGTGAAGTGAAGTGAAGAGTGAAGTGACGTGAAGAGTGACGTGAAGTGAAGAGTGAAGTGAAGTGCAGAGTGAAGTGACAGTGAAGAGTGAAGTGACGTGACGAGTGACAGTGACGTGAAGAGTCTAGTGAGGTGACAGAGTGATGTGCAGGGAAGAGGGAAGTGTTGTGATGAGTGAAGTGAAGTGAAGAGTGAGGTGAAGTGAAGAGTGACGTGAAGTGAAGAGTGACAGTGACAGTGCAAGAGTGAGGTGAAGAGTGGAGTGAAGTGAAGAGTGAAGTGAAGTGAAGCGTGAAGTGAAGTGAAGAGTGAAGTGAAGTGAAGAGTGCAAGTGACGTGAAGCGTGAGTGAAGTGACGAGTGGAGTGTTGTGGAGAGTGCACATGACTGGTAGGGTGGAGTGAAGCGTGTAGTGATGAATGAAGTGAAGTGAATAGTGACAGTGCAGTGAAGAGTTACATTGCAGTGCAGGGTAACAGTGAAGTGACAGAGTGACGTGAAGTGGAGGGTGTAGTGAAGTGAAGAGTGAAGTGAAGTGAAGAGTGAAGTGACTTGACACGTGCCGTGACGAGTGCAATGAAGTGTAGCTTGAAGTGCAAGTGTAGGGTGTTGTGAGGTGACGAGGGAAGTGAAGAGTTATGTACGGTGAAGAGTGAAGTGAAGTGAAGAGTGAAGTGAAGTGAAGGGTGAAGTGAAGTGAAGATTGAAGTGAAGTGCCAGGGTGCACTTGAAGTGAAGAGTGAAGTGAAGTGAAGAGTGAAGTGAAGTGACGAGTGACGTGACAGTGAAGAGTGAAGTGAAGTGAAGAGTGCAGTGAAGTGAAGAGTGAAGTGAAGTGCAGAGTGGAGTGTTGTGGAGAGTGAAATGAACTGGTAGGGTGGAGTGAAGAGTGTAGTGATGAACTGAAGTGACGTGAATTGTGAAGTGAAGTGCAGAGTTAATTGAAGTGAAGGGTAAAGTGAAGTGAAGAGTGAAGTGAAGTGGCAGGGTGTAGTGAAGTAAAGAGTAACAGTGAAGTGAAGAGTGAAGTGAAATGACAGAGTGAAGTGAAGTGAAGAGTGAAGTGAAGTGAAGAGTGAAGTGGAGTGAAGAGTGACGTGACGTGAAGAGTGACAGTGAAGTGCAGAGTGAAGTGCAGTGCAGAGTGAAGTGAAGAGTGAAGTGAAGAGTGAAGTGAAGTGACGAGTGAAGTGAAGTGACGGGTGAAGTGAAGTGAAGATTGAAGTGCAAGTGAAGAGTGAAGTGAAGTGAAGAGTGAAGTGAAGTGAAGAGTGCAGTGAAGTGACGAGTGAAGTGATGTGAGGCGTGAAGTGAAGTGCAGAGTGCAGTGCAATGAAGCGTGAAGTGCAGACGTGAAGTTCAGTGAAGAGTGACGTGAAGTGAAGAGTGAAGTGAAGTGAAGAGTGAAGTGACGTGAAGAGTGAAGTGAAGTGAAGAGTGACGTGAAGTGAAGAGTGAAGTGCAGTGAAGAGTGAATTGTAGTGAATAGTGAAGTGAAGTGACAGTGTGAAGTGAAGTGACAGAGTGAAGTGAAGTGAAGAGTGAAGTGAAGTGACGAGTGAGGTGAAGAGTGGAGTGAAGTGAAGAGTGACGTGAAGTGAAGAGTGACAGTGAAGTGAAGAGTGAAGTGAAGTGACAGAGTGAAGTGAAGTGAAGAGTGGAGTGTTGTGGCGAGTGAACTGAACTGGTAGGGTGGAGTGAAGAGTGTAGTGATGAATGAAGTGAAGTGAATTGTGAAGTGCAGTGACGAGTTAATTGAAGTGAAGGGTCAACGTGACAGTGAAGAGTGAAGTGAAGTGGAGGGTGTAGTGAAGTGAAGCGTGCAGTGAAGTGAAGAGTGAAGTGAATTGCACAGTGACAGTGAAGAGTGAAATGACAGTGTAGATTGAAGTGAAGTGTAGGGTGGTGTGAGGTGAAGAGGGAAGTGCAGAGTTATGTAAGGTGAAGAGTGAAGTGAAGTGAAGAGTTATGTAAGGTGAAGAGTGCAAGTGAAGTGAAGAGTGAAGTGAAGTGAAGGGTGAAGTGAAGTGAAGAATTGAAGTGAAGTGAAGGGTGAATTGAAGTGACAGAGTGAAGTGAAGTGAAGAGTGAAGTGAAGTGTAGGGTGGTGTGAAGTGAAGAGGGAAGTGAAGAGTTATGTAAGGTGAAGAGTGAAGTGAAGATTGAAGTGAAGTGAAGGGTGAATTGAAGTGGAGAGTGAAGTGACAGTGAAGATTGAGGTGAAGTGAAGAGTGAAGTGAAGTGAAGAGTGAAGTGAAGTGAAGAGTGAAGTGACGTGAAGAGTGAAGTTACAGTGAAGAGTGAAGTGAAGTGAAGATTGAAGTGAAGTGAAGAGTGAAGTGACGTTAAGAGTGAAGTGAAGTGACAGAGTGAAGTGCACGTGAAGCGTGAAGTGAAGTGAAGAGTGAAGTGAAGTGAAGAGTGAAGTTAAGTGAAGAGTGAAGTGAAGTGAAGATTGAAGTGAAGTGAAGAGTGAAGTGAAGTTAAGAGTGAAGTGAAGTGAAGAGTGAAGTGTAGTGACTAGTGAAGTGAAGTGCAGAGTGCAGTGAAGTGAAGAGTGAAGTGACGTGAAGAGTGAAGTGTAGTGCAATAGTGAAGTGAATAGTGAAGTGAAGTGAAGAGTGGAGTGAAGTGAAGTGAAGAGTGAAGTGAAGTGAAGCGTGAAGTAAAGTGAAGAGTGGAGTGTTGTGGAGAGTGGAATGAATGGTAGGGTGGAGTGAAGAGTGTAGTGATGACTGAAGTGAAGTGAACTTGTGACGTGAAGTGACGAGTTACATTGACAATGAAGGGTCAAGTGAAGTGAAGAGTGAAGTGAAGTGGAGGGTGTGGTGAAGTGACAGAGTGAAGTGAAGTGAAGAGTGAAGTGAATTGACAAGTGAAGTGAAGAGTGAACTGAAGTGTAGATTGAAGTGAGGTGAAGAGGGAAGTGAAGAGTTATGTAAGGTGAAGAGTGAAGTGCAGTGAAGAGTGAAGTGAAGTGAAGGGTGAATTGAAGTGAAGAGTGAAGTGACGTGAAGATTGAGGTGAGGTGAAGAGTGAAGTGAAGTGAAGAGTGAAGTGAAGTGAAGAGTGAAGTGAAGTGACGAGTGAGGTGAAGTGAAGAGTGCAGTGAAGTGATGAGTGAAGTGAAGTGAAGAGTGAAGTGAAGTGAAGAGTGATGTGAAGTGAAGAGTGATGTGAAGTGAAGTGTGAAGTGAAGTGAAGAGTGAAGTGAAGTGAGGTGACAGAGTGAGGTGACGTGACGAGTTAAGTGAAGTGAGGTGAAGAGTGAGGTGAAGTGAAGAGTGTAGTGCAGTGACGAGTGTAGTGAAGTGAAGAGTGAAGTGAAATGAAGAGTGAAGTGAAGAGTGAAGTGAACGTGAAGAGTGAAGTGAACTTGAACAAGTGACGTGAAGCAGTGAAATGAAGTGTAGATTGAAGTGAAGTGACAGAGTGAAGTGCAGTGAAGAGTGAAGTGAAGTGGAGAGTGAAGTGAGGTGAAGAGTGAAGTGACGTGAAGAGTGAAGTGAAGTGAAGAGTGAAGTGACGTGAAGAGTGACGTGAAGTGAAGAGTGAAGTGACAGAGTGCAGTGACGAGTGAAGTGACAGTGAAGAGAAGAGTGAAGTGAAGTGAAGGGTGAAGTGAAGTGAAGATTGAAGTGAAGTGAAGAGTGAAGTGAAGTGACAGTGTGAAGTGCAGTGAAGAGTGACAGTGAAGTGAAGAGTGAAGTGAAGTGAAGAGTGAAGTGAAGTGAAGAGTGACGTGAAGTGAAGAGTGAAGTGAAGTGAAGAGTGCAGTGAAGTGAAGAGTATTGTGAGGTGAAGAGTGCTGTGAAGGGAAGAGGGAAGTGTTGTGATGAGTGAAGTGAAGTGAAGAGTGAGGTGAAGTGAAGAGTGACGTGCAGTGAAGAGTGAAGTGACGTGCAGAGTGAGGTGACGCGTGGAGTGACAGTGCAGAGTGAAGTGAAGTGAAGAGTGAAGTGAAGTGAAGAGTGAAGTGAAGTGAAGAGTGAAGTGAAGTGAAGAGTGAAGTGAAGTGAAGAGTGGAGTGTTGTGGAGAGTGACAATGAATGGTAGGGTGGAGTGACAGAGTGTAGTGATGAATGAAGTGACAGTGAATTGTGAACGTGCAGTGAAGAGTTAATTGAAGTGAAGGGTCAAGTGAAGTGAAGAGTGCAGTGAAGTGGAGGGTGTAGTGAAGTGAAGAGTGAAGTGAAGTGAAGAGTGACAGTGACATTGACAAGTGACAGTGCAGAGTGACAATGAAGTGTAGATTGACAGTGAAGTGTAGGGTGTTGTGAGGTGACGAGGGCAGTGAAGAGTTATGTAAGGTGAAGAGTGAAGTGAAGTGAAGAGTGACAGTGAAGTGAAGGGTGAAGTGAAGTGAAGATTGAAGTGAAGTGAAGGGTGAATTGAAGTGCAGAGTGAAGTGAAGTGAAGAGTGAAGTGAAGTGTAGGGTGGTGTGACAGTGAAGAGGGAAGTGACAGAGTTATGTAAGGTGGAGCGTGAAGTGAAGATTGAAGTGAAGTGAAGGGTAAATTGAAGTGAAGAGTGAAGTGAAGTGAAGATTGAGGTGACGTGAAGAGTGAAGTGAAGTGAAGAGTGAAGTGAAGTGAAGAGTGAAGTGAAGTGAAGAGTGAAGTGAAGTGAAGAGTGAAGTGAAGTGAAGAGTGAAGTGATGTGAAGAGTGAAGTGAAGTGAAGAGTGAAGTGAAGTGAAGTGAAGTGACAGAGTGAAGTGAAGTGAAGTGAAGAGTGAAGTGATGTGACGAGTGAAGTGAAGTGAAGAGTGAAGTGCAATGAAGAGTGACGTGAAGAGTGAAGTTAAGTGAAGAGTGAAGTGAAGTGAAGAGTAAAGTGATGTGAAGAGTAAAGTGAAGTGAAGAGTGAAGTGAGATGACGAGTGACAGTGAAGAGTGAAGTGACAGTGAAGAGTGACAGTGAAGTGAAGAGTGAAGTGCAGTGAAGGGTGAAGTGAAGTGAAGAGTGAAGTGAAGTGAAGAGTGTAGTGAAGTGAAGCGTGCAGTGAAGTGAAGAGTGCTGTGACAGTGACGAGTGACGTGAAGTGCAGTAAAGCGTAAAGTGAAGTGAAGAGTGAAGTGACAATGAAGAGTGAAGTGCAGTGAAGAGTGCAAGTGAAGTGAAGAGTGAAGTGGAGTGAAGAGTGAAGTGAAGTGAAGAGTGAAGTGAAGTGAAGAGTGCAGTGACGTGAAGAGTGAAGTGACAGAGTGAAGTGACAGTGAAGAGTGAAGTGAAGTGAAGGGTGAAGTGAAGTGAAGATTGACAGTGAAGTGAAGAGTGAAGTGAAGTGAAGACGTGAAGTGAAGTGAAGAGTGAAGTGAAGTGAAGAGTGAAGTGTAGTGAATAGTGAAGTGAAGTGAAGAGTGGAGTGAAGTGAAGTGAAGAGTGAAGTGAAGTGCAGAGTGAAGTGAAGTGAAGAGTGAAGTGAAGAGTGACAATGAAGTGTAGATTGAAGTGAAGTGTAGGGTGGTGTGAGGTGAAGAGGGAAGTGCAAGAGTTATGTAAGGTGAAGAGTGAAGTGAAGTGAAGAGTGAAGTGAAGTGAAGGGTGAAGTGAAGTGAAGATTGAAGTGAAGTGAAGGGTGAATTGAAGTGACAGAGTGAAGTGAAGTGAAGAGTGAAGTGAAGTGTAGGGTGGTGTGAAGTGAAGAGGGAAGTGAAGAGTTCTGTAAGGTGACGAGTGAAGTGAAGATTGAAGTGAAGTGAAGGGTGAATTGAAGGGAAGAGTGAAGTGAAGTGAAGATTGCGGTGAAGTGAAGAGTGACGTGAAGTGAAGAGTGACAGTGAAGTGAAGAGTGAAGTGAAGTGAAGAGGGACAGTTAAGTGAAGAGTGAAGTGAAGTGAAGAGTGAAGTGAAGTGAAGAGTGCCGTGAAGTGACGCGTGAAGTGAAGTGAAGAGTGAAGTGTAGTGAATAGTGAAGTGAAGTGAAGAGTGAAGTGAAGTGAAGAGTGACAGTGAAGTGAAGAGTGAAGTGTAGTGAATAGTGAACGTGAAGTGAAGAGTGGCGTGACGTGAAGTGAAGAGTGAAGTGAAGTGCAAGAGTGAAGTGAAGTGAAGAGTGGAGTGTTGTGGAGAGTGACATGAATGGTAGGGTGGAGTGCAGAGTGTAGTGATGAATGAAGTGAAGTGAATTGTGAAGTGAAGTGAAGAGTTAATTGAAGTGACAGGGTAAAGTGAAGTGAAGGGTGAAGTGAAGTGGAGGGTGTAGTGCAGTGAAGAGTGAAGTGAAGTGAAGAGTGAAGTGAATTGAAACGTGAAGTGAAGAGTGAAATGAAGTGTAGATTGAAGTGAGGTGAAGAGGGAAGTGAAGAGTTATGTCCGAAGAGTGAAGTGCAGTGAAGTGAAGAGTGAAGTGAAGTGAAGGGTGAATTGAAGTGAAGAGTGAAGTGAAGTGACGATTGAGGTGAAGTGAATAGTGAAGTGAAGTGAAGAGTGAAGTGAAGTGAAGAGTGAAGTGAAGTGAAGAGTGAAGTTAAGTGGAGAGTGAAGTGAAGTGAAGAGTGAAGTGAAGTGAAGAGTGAAGTGAAGTGAAGAGTGCCGTGAAGTGACAGAGTGAAGTGAAGTGAAGAGTGAAGTGAAGTGAAGAGTGAAGTGTAGTGAATAGTGAAGTGAAGTGAAGAGTGAAGTGCAGTGAAGAGTGAAGTGAAGTGAAGAGTGAACGTGTAGTGAATAGTGAAGTGAAGTGAAGAGTGGAGTGAAGTGAAGTGAAGAGTGCAGTGAAGTGAAGAGTGAAGTGTAGTGAGGAGTGAAGTGACAGTGAAGAGTGAGAGTGAAGTGAAGAGTGAAGTTAAGTGAAGAGTGCAGTGACAGTGAAGAGTGTGGTGACAGTGAAGAGTGAAGTGAAGTGAAGAGTGAAGTGAAGTGAAGAGTGAAGTGAAGTGAAGAGTGAAGTGTAGTGAATAGTGAAGTGAAGTGAAGTGTGAAGTGAAGTGAAGCGTGAAGTGAAGTGAAGCGTGAAGTGGCAGTGAAGAGTGAAGTGAAGTGAAGAGTGAAGTGAAGTGAAGAGTGAAGTGAAGTGAAGAGTGCAGTGTAGTGAAGAGTGTAGTGAAGTGAAGAGTGAAGTGCAAATGAAGAGTGATGTGAAGTGACGAGTGACAGTGAAGTGAAGAGTGAAGGGAAGTGAAGAGTAAAGTGACGTGAAGAGTGAGGTGAAGTGAAAAGTGAAGTGATGTGAAGAGTGAAGTGAAGTGAACGAGTGAAGTGAAGTGAAGAGTGACGTGAAGAGTGACAGTGAAGAGTGAAGTGAGGTGAAGAGTGAAGTGAAGTGAAGAGTGAAGTGAAGTGCAAGAGTGAAGTGAAGTGAAGAGTGAACGTGAAGTGCAGAGTGAAGTGTAGTGAAGAGTGTAGTGAAGTGAAGAGGGGAGTGACAGTGAAGAGTGCTGTGAAGTGAAGAGTGAAGTGACGTGAAGAGTGACGTGAAGTGAAGAAGCTGAAGAGAAGAGAAGAGTGAAGTGAAGTGAAGTGTGAAGTGAAGTGACGAGTGCAGTGCAGTGCCGAGTAACGTGCAGTGAAGAGTGAGGTGAAGAGTGGAGTGAAGTGAAGAGTGAAGTGAGTGAAGCGTGACGTGAGTGAAGAGTGAAGTGCAATGAAGGTGAAGTGACACGTGAAGAGTGAAGTAAAGAGAAGAGTGAAGTGAAGTGAAGAGTGCACAGTGTAGTGGACGAGTGTAGTGAAGTAGAGAGTGACGGGAAATGAAGCGTGATGTGCAGTGCACGAGTGACGTGAAGTGAAGAGTGGACGTGTTTGTGGAGAGTGAGACACTGAATGGTAGGGTGGAGTGAAGAGTGTAGTGATGACCTGAAGTGAAGTGAATCCGTGAAGTGAAGTGAAGAGTTAATCTGACGTGACGGGTACAAGTGAAGTGAAGAGTGAACCGTGCAGTGGCGGGTGTAGTGAAGTGAAGAGTGAAGGTGAAGTGCCAGAGCTAGTGCAATCTAACAGTGCAGTGAAGAGTGACAGTGACGTGTAGCATTGAAGTGAAGTGACGAGTGACAGTGACGTGCAAGAGTCCAAGTCTAACCTATCCAATCCCCTATCCTATCCTCTATCCTATCCCTATACTCAAGCAGAACTAGTCGACAGTGCAGTGCATCCTATCCTATCCTACCTAAGTGAAGTGAAGAGTAAAGCTGGAAGCTGAACGGTGCAGTGACAAGTGAAGAGTGAGCTATCCTAATCCTCTATCCTATCCTATCCTGAATCCTAACTATCCTATCCTATCCTCTATCCTCTATCCTATCCTATCCTACTCCCTATCCTATCCTCTACCTATCCTATCCTAACCTCTCATCCTATCCTCCTATCCTCCTCTATCCTATCCTATCCTCTATCCTATCCTATCCTCTATCCTATCCTATCCTCTATCCTATCCTATCCTCTATCCTATACCTATCCCTCTATCCTATCCTACTCCTCTATCCCTATCCTATCCTCTATCCTATCCTATCCTCTAATCCTATCCTATCCTCTATCCTATCCTATCCTCTATCCTATCCTATCCTCTATCATATCCTATCCTCTATCCTACCCTATCCTCTATCCTATCCTATCCTCTATCCTATCCTATCCTCTATCATATCCTATCCTCTATCCTATCCTATCCTCTATCCTATCCTATCCTATCCTCTATCCTATCCTATCCTCTATCCTATCCTATCCTCTATCCTATCCTATCCTCTATCCTATCCTATCCTCTATCCTATCCTATCCTCTATTATATCCTATCGTCTATCCTATCCTATCCTCTATCCTATCCTATCCTCTATCCTATCCTATCCTCAATCCTATCCTATCCTCTATCCTATCCTCTCCTCTATCCTATCCTATCCTCTATCCTATACTATCCTCTATACTATCCTATCCTCTATCCTATCCTATCCTCTATCATACCCAATCCTCTATCCTATCCTATCCTACCCTCTACCCCTATCCTATCCTCTATCCTATCCTATCCTCTATCCTATCCTATCCTCTATCCTATCCTATCCTCTATCCTATTCTATCCTCTATCCTATCGTATCCTCTATCCTATCCTATCCTCTATCCCATCCCCTATCCTATCCTCTATCCTATCCTATCCTCTATCCTATCCTATCCTCTACCCTATCCTATCCTCTATCCTATCCTATCCTCTATCGTACCCTATCCTCTATCCTATCCTATCTTCTATCCTATCCTATCCTCTATCCTATCCTATCCTCTATCCTATCCTATCCTATATCCTATCCTATCCTCTATCCTATCCTATCCTCTATCCTATCCTATCCTCTATCCTATACTATCCTCTATCCTATCCTATCCTCTATCCTATCCTATCCTCTATCCTATCCTATCCTCTATCCTATCCTATCCTCTGTCCTATCCTATCCTCTGTCCTATCCTATCCTCTATCCTATCCTATCCTCTAACCTATCCTATCCTCTATCCTATCCTATCCTCTATCCTATCCTATCCTCTAATCCTATCCTATCCTCTATCCTATCTTATCCTCTATCCTATCCTATCCTATCCTCTATCCTATCCTATCCTCTATCCTATCCTATCGTCTATCCTATTCTATCCTCTATCCTATCCTATCCTCTATCCTATACTATCCTCTATACTATCCTATCCTCTATCCTATCCTATCCTCTATCTTATCCTATCCTCTATCCCATCCTATCCTCTATCCTATCCTATCCTGTATCCTACCCTCTCCTCTATCCTATCCTATCCTATATCCTATCCTATCCTCTATCCTATCCTATCCTCTATCCTATCCTCTATTCTATGCTATCCTCTATCCTATCCTATCCTCGATCCTATCCTATCCTCTATCCTATCCCATCCT